>NC_142462.1:81629385-81780900 GCF_049115385.1 Moschus berezovskii
CAGTCAGTTCTAAAGGAAATCAGTCCTGAATATTCATTGGAGGGGCTGATGCTTAAGCTCTAATCCTTTGGCCACCTGATATGAAGATCCATCTCACTGGAAAAGGCCCTGATAATGGGAAAGATTGAGGACAGGAGGAGAAGGGGACGCCCAAGGAGTAGATGGTTGGATGGCCGCATCGGTTCAATGGATGAGTTTGAACCAACTCCTGGAGATAGAAAAGGACAGGGAAGCTTGGTGTGTATAGTCCATGGGGTCGCAAAGAATCAGACACAACTTAGTGTGTGAGCAACAACATAAATATTTGTGTGTATTTGTATATGTTTAAGCTAGTTTCAAATTAGTAATACTAACATTTATAATAAATATTGAATTGAATATAAGATTTATTTGAAGCTCTCTTTGTAATTAGAACCCATTTCACTTAAGGGACTTCCCCAGTGGCTCAGCAGTAGTCTGCCTGTGATGCAAGTGATGCAGAAGATGTGGGTTTGATCCCTGGAAGAGGAAATGGCAACCCACTCCAGTAATCTTGCCTGAAAAATCCCAGAGGAGCCTAGTGGGCTACAGTCCAAAGGGCCGTAAAGAGTTGGACACCACTGAGTGACTAAGTACACGCACACACCACTTAGGATACACTCTCAAAATACTCAGAAGTCACTATATCTATAATTGTCAATAAATAAATCTATCTTTTATAATGTCATTAATTTGATATTGATAAGTCCAGTTGTTTCCATTTGTCTTAAGTTTGGAGGCAAAGTGTGATCTTTAGAACAGCTGCTTCACTGTTACTTATGGGCTTATTATAAATGCAGACTTTTGGGCCCCATCTCAGAACTTTGAAATCAGAAACTTTGGGAATCAGGCTCTGAAGGTTATTTTTATGTACACTAAAATCCGAGAACCACTGATCTGGTGATAACCATTCTTATTAGTTTTTTTTTTTTCCCCCAAATATAACACATTTGTGTATATATTAACAATCTTTTCTTATCTAAATGTTAGTAGAGTATATGTACTGTTCTGTATCTTGCCATTGGAAAAATACACTTCGCATACAAGCCATTTTGTATTTTTTTTTAGCCAGGAATTTTTTGATGGTAGAATCCTAGAACTGAATTTTCTATGTAGATTGCTAGTAATTTATTTTTAAAGATATTGTCAAGTTTCTTTTACTAGGAGCTGTACATTTTGTATTCTTTTCAGCTGTTTCCTGAAATAACCTTCCCAGTGGAATATGTTGTCAGATTTTTGGATGTTTGACAATCAGATATATGAAGAGTTGTAGCTCGTTGTGATTTTCATTTACATTTCCCTGAATAAGAGCAAGTTTGAGCATCTTTGTGTACATTTAGGTGCCATTTTCATTTCTTCTTTTGTGAATGTCTGCTCATACATTTTGGCACTTTCCTATCAGATTGTTATTTTGTTTCTTCTCAGTTTGTAGGAATGATTAATATATTAAGACTATTAGCATTTTAAATGCAAATATTTTACTCAGTTCATCATTTATCATTTAACTTTGTGTTGTTTTTGTGTCATGCCAGTATTCTAAGGAAAACTGACTTAATTAGATTGATCAATATTTTTATCTCATAGCTTTTAGTTTTTGAATTAGTAAGGTTATCTTCAGATCAGATTATAAGGCAACTTTCCTATGTTTTATTTTAGTGTGTTTTTAGTTTATACATTTAAATTTTGATTCATTTGGAATGTATTCCAGTATAAAGTACTGACCTAATTTTATTTAAGTCTCAGTTCAGTTCAGTTGCTCAGTCATATCCAACTCTTTGCAACCCCATGAACCGCAGCATGCCAGGCCTCCCTGTCCATCACCAACTCCCAAACTCATGTCCATTGAGTTGGTGATGCCATCCAACCATCTTATCCTCTGTTGTCTCCTTCTCCTCCTGCCCTCAATCTTTCCCAGCATCAGGGTCTTTTCAAATGAGTCAGCTCTTTGCATGAGGTGGCCAAAGTATTGGAGTTTCAGCTTCAACATCAGTCCTTCCAATGAACACCCAGGACTGATCTCCTTTAGAATGGACTGGTTGGATCTCCTTGCAGTCCAAGGGGCTCTCAAGAGTCTTCTCCAACACCACAGTTCGAAAGGATCAATTCTTTGGCACTCAGCTTTCTTTATAGTCCAACTCTTACATCCATACATGACCACTGGAAAAACCTCTCGTTGTCTTATTAACTATAATAACCTTTTCCCTCAGTAATTTGAAATAGTCCCTATTGTTAATTTTTTCTCTTTTCCCCCCAGTTCATTCTTGACATTTGTCAATTCTCATTTTTCTATCTTTCCATATTTTTTGCTGCACAACTTCTACCAATAAAGAATATTACAATTCTTTTATTCTGTTAATCAGAAAACTCTATGGAGTTGTCCCTTACCTAGCTAACAGCAAGTTCATAAAGTGGCTGATTCTCCTCACTGTTTTATCAAAGCTGAATCTAGGGATTGTTTAGGGTTTGAAGGTTGTGGGGGGTTTGGCTCTGGGCCCAAGATGGTTGACATCTTCATTGTAGCTCCTCTGGATTCAGGATACTCCTGTTAAGAATCAGCTCAGTTAAGGCACTTTTCTTTGGGTGGCCTTTGCGGTGTTTCTTAGAGCATTCCACTCTAGTGGCTAAGACGCTTACTAAAACCTTTGTGTCCCCCACAGCACAGCTCAACAAGACATCACACAGCATTGGAGATGCTTCACTCCCAGACTTCATTCCTTTGTCTGCCTCAGACTCAAGACAGGAGGGGTTAAACCCACACCTTTCTCTCAGATTTGGCCATTTTCACTTTTGTTGCCCAAGCCTCTTGCCTTCTTACCACATTAGCCCCTCTCTGAGACCATCAGTTTCACAATTTTCAGTGCTATAGAAACACATTTTTGTTCTTGTGTGTGGGTGTTTTAAAGGGTATTTTATATCTTTAGGCCTTTAGAAACATATTATCTTCCCTTTTATGGGAAGGGGATTAGAGCTTGGAAAAGTAGATGCAAGCTCTATTTAACACTTTACTAACACACTCTGTGATGTGGATTTTCACTCATTTATGCTTCAGTTCAGTTCAGTTCAGTTCAGTCGCTCAGTCATGTCCGACTCTCTGCGACCCCATGAATCACAGCACGCCAGGCCTCCCTGTCCATCACCAACTCCCGGAGTACACTCAAACTCATGTCCACAGAGTTGGTGATGCCATCCAGCCATCTCATTCTCCGTCGTCCCCTTCTCCTCCCGCCCCCAACCTTTCCCAGCATCAGAGTCTTTTCCAGTGAGTCAACTCGTCGCATGAGGTGGCCAAAGTATTGCAGTTTCAGCTTTAGCATCAGTCCTTCTTTTAATATAAATAGTTAATGAACCTAATTGTTGAAGGATATATTTGGGTGAAGGACACAATAAATGGTATGATAATTAAAATATAAAAAGTAGGACTTCGTCATTGGCTCAGCCACAAGAGATGCAGTTTCGATCCCTGGGTCAGAAAGATCCCCTGGATGAAGGAATGGCAGCCCACTCCAGTATTCTTGCCTGGAGAATCCCATGGACAGAGGAGCCTGCCGGGCTACAGTCCATAATGTCACAAAGAGTCAGACATGACTGAAGCAACTTAGCATGCACGCAAAATGGGCTTCCCTGGTGGTTCAGACAGTAAATAATCAGCCTGCAATGCAGGAGATGCAGGTTTGATCCCCAAGTTGGGGAGATCCCCTGGAGGAAGGCATGGCAACCCACTCCAGTATTTTTGCCTGGAGAACTCCATGGACAGAGGAGCTTGGCAGGCTATAGTCCATGGGTTCACAAAGAATTGGACACCACTGAGAGACTAACATTTCCACTTTCATAATAAAAATAGTTATTTTGCAACTTTTAAACCAAAGATGCTTGCCAGTTTGGTCCTACAAGAAAGCAGACATCAAGATCGGCGTAGAGACATATTGGAGGAAATGCCTTGAAGGTTAAAGGAGGGGTAAGCTTTCGTACTGCACAGGTGTTACACCTGTGAAAGAGCAAAGGAAGGGGAAGATTGGATAGGAAGATACTCAGATTTCAGTGCAGTTGTGAAACACTCTTGGTTTTACGGGAAATACCCAAGCAGATATTGCCCATTAGAGGAATCTTGCATGAGGAAGTAATGGTTCTGGTATCTCTGTCATACAGTCTTGGCAGGGGAGCAGCCAAGGGCAGCATGAATTATCCAGTGAAGGAGGTGGTGCATTGCAGGGTGTGGCAGCTGAAGGCTGTCAATCAGCTATGCTCCCCTGTAGCAGGTGCTCTTGAAGGGACATGTGACTATCTCCATGGCTCCCTTGATGTCTACTTGATATATTGAGCCAGTTTCAAAGAAATATTTCTACTGTGAATTTCTTTTATTTTAAAGCAGTTTGACAAAGTCTCCTTCATAAGGGGGAGAAGAATCCTAACATTAAATAATGGACAACTTTTTGTTGCTGAATATTCCTAAAATGTCTACTAAGAATTTAAATATTATTTTAATTTAGAGAATAGGAAAGGAGGTAAAAATAAGATTTCATTATTTACCACTCTAATAATCATAGGATATCTAAACAGACCATTAGATAATGCTGTTCCTTTAGTCCTGTCATTTTTTAAAGGTAAACATCGCTGACTCAGTGGACATGAGTTTGAGTAAACTCAAGGAAATGGTGAAAGACAGGGAAGCCTGGTGTACTGCAGTTCATGGGGTCACAGAGTCTGACACGACTTAGTGACTGAACAATAACAACAAAGTTGTTTACCATGTTGGCACTTAGTGAAAAGACCAAAATTGCTAACTGGATATACCTACTTCTGATCAGTTTGTCCTTTCGGTTCAGTTCAGTTCAGTTCAGTTGCTCAGTCGTGTCCGACTCTTTGTGACCCCATGAATCACAGCACGCCAGGCCTCTCTGTCCATCACCAACTCCCGGAGTTTACTTAAACTCATGTCCATCGAGTCGATGATGCCATCCAGCCATCTCATTCTCTGTCGTCCCCTTCTCCTCCCGCCCCCAATCCCTCCCAGCATCAGTCTTTTCCAGTGAGTCAACTCGTCGCATGAGGTGGACAAAGTATTGGAGTTTCAGCTTTAGCATCAGTCCTTCCAATGAACACCCAGGATTTATCTTCTCTAGAATGGACTGGTTGGATCTCCTTGCAGTCCAAGGGACTCAAGAGTCTTCTCCAACACCACAGTTCAAAAGCATCAATTCTTCGGCGATCAGCTTTCTTCACAGTCCAACTCTCACATCCATACATGACCATGGGAAAAACCACAGCCTTAACTAGATGGACCTTGGTTGACAAAGTAATGTCTCTGCTTTTTAATATGCTGTCTAGGTTGTTCATAACTTTCCTTCCAAGGAGTAAGCGTCTTTTAATTTCATGGCTGCAATCAGCATCTGCAGTGATTTTGGAGCCCCCAAAAATAAAGTCTGACACTGTTTCCACTGTTTCCCCATCTATTTCCCATGAAGTGATGGGACCAGATGCCATAATCTTTGTTTTCTGAATGTTGAGCTTCAAGCCAACCTTTTCACTCTCCTCTTTCACTTTCATCAAGAGGCTTTTGAGTTCCTCTTCACTTTCTGCCATAAGGGTGGTGTCATCTGCATATCTGAGTGAAGATAGTACAGAGTGCTTATTTATTTTTGCTTTACAGAATTTTAGAAATATTGGTGGAAATCAATGCTGAGTGGATGGTATTAGTGATGAAAGGGGGTAGGGAAGGAGCCAGTGGGGTGGATGGTAGAGAGGCTGGACTTCACATTTTCTGTGAAAAGAATTTAGGCATATTCTGTGATGTGATCCTGATATATGTGACTTTCCAAAAAAGAAAAAAAAAAACAACCCTAATAAATTCTCAACTATTAATACATTAACAGAGACTCATCATCCAGAATAAGGGAAGCAATAGTCATACTCTAACTTAGCTATATCTTATCTGAAGTTCTGGGTTTTGTTTTCAAAGGGACACTGAAATATTTGTAGGTGATCCAAAGAAGAGGGAGCAGGATGATGAGAAATATGGAAATTATGTAAGAGGAGAGACTGAATGAGCTGGAGAGGTTTGGTATGAACAAGAGAGGACTTAGCAGGGATCTGCAACCAATTACCTTTTTTTTTTCTTTTGGCGACCAGTTACTTTTTAAATTAAATTTATTTTCAAAATTAGGTAAGCTATTCATATAATTAAAAAATAAAAAATGATGCAAAACATATGTAGTGCATCTACTCTTATTTCTACTCCTCCTTCTCCCCATCCTGTTTAGGAATGATTTTTTTACTACTTTTTTTAAAATCCTTTCATTGTTTCTTTAGGCAATACCAGCAAATGCACATATACAAAGGAATCAAACTTTACATGTCATTTTGCACCTTGATTTTTTTTTTTTTGCTTGATAATATATTTTGGAGATTTTTTGTTTATGAATAAATAAGGTGACTTGTTTGTTTTAAATAGCTACATAGAATTTCTTTCTGTGAAAGCATTATAATTTACTTGATCCATCCTGAAGATGAATGCTTGAGTTCTTGCCTATATTTTGTTTTTACAATGTTGTTGTTCTTGAAAAATAAGAAAAATGAATAGTAATGTTTATTTGTCATCTCAAATTCTTGCAGGCATATCTGTAGGATAAATGCTCCCGTGCAGAGTCCCTGGGTCAAAACTTAACTCTGCATTTTTAATTTTTTATTTGAACATGCAAATTTATTTTAAAGTCACATAAATAGAAAACATAAATGAAAACCTTCATAACCAGATTTTTTTCTTAAGCCCAAAGTTCAGGTTTTCTCAATTTTTTTCCCTTCTTTTTTTTAAAATTAGAGGATAATTACACTATTGTTGTGGTTTTGCCATGCATCAACATGAATCAGCCATAGTTATACATGTGTCTCTTTCCTCTTGAACCCCACTCCGTTTTCCCACCCCATCCCACCCCTCTAGATTGTCGGAGAGCACTGGCTTTGGGTTCCCTGCGTAATACAGCAAACTCCCACTGGTTATGTATTTAACGTATAGCAGTGTTTCAGTGCTGTTCTCTCAAATCATCCCACCCTCTCCTTCCCTCACTGTGTTGAAAAGTCTGCTCTTTATGTCTGTTTCGTTTGCTGCCCTGCAAGTTGGTTCACCAGAGTTGGGCATGGCTTAGAGACTAAACCACCAATATATGGTATTTGTCTTTCTCTTCTGACTTTGTAAATCGATACGGCCACTATGGAGAACAGTGTGGAGATTCCTTAGAAAACTTGTAATAAAACTACCATTTGTGCATGTGTGCTTACTCATTTCAGTCGTGTCTGACTCTTTGTGACCCTAAGGACTGTAGACCACCAGGCTCCTCTGTCCATGGGATTCTCCAAGCCAGAGTACTGGAGTGGGTTGCCATTTCCTACTCCAGGGGATCTTCCTAACCCAGGGATCAAACCCATGTCTCTTTGCTGCTGCTGCAGCTGCTAAGTCGCTTCAGTTGTGTCTGACTCTGTGCGACCCCATAGACGGCAGCCGACCATGTTTCTTTATGTCTCCTGAATTGCAGATGGATTCTTTACCACTGAGCTACCGGGAAAGCCTATAAAACTGCTGTATGACCCAGCAGTCCCACTACTGGGCATATACCCTGAGGAAACCATAATTGAAAAAGACATTTGTATCCTAATGTTCATTGCAGCACTATTTACAATAGCTAGGACATGGAAGCAACTTAGATGTCCATCAACAGACGAATGGATAAGGAAGTTGTGGTACATATACACAATGGAATATTACTCAGCTATAAAAAGGAATGCATTTGAGTCAGTTCTAATGAGGTGGATGAACCTAGAGCGTGTTATACAGAGTACATTTTTAATTTTGAAAGATAATGCCTAATTTCTCTCTTTAGGATTGTCCCGATTTACACACCCTAGAGTGATGCATGAGAATGTGTGTTTCCACAGCCTTACTCACAGAATGTGTGCTCAAACTTTTGGAATTTGCCCATCTGTGAGGAAAGAAATGAAATTTAAATGCAGGCTGAGTTTTCATGCATTTCTTTATGAATGAAGTCGAGTGTCTTTTCACATGTTGAAGTACCTTTGTCCCGCTGTGAACTGTTCTGACCGGCTGTTCTGTTCAATTGTGTCGCTGTATTAGTCCAGACCCCTCACCCTCCCCATGAGCCGAAAACGGCTTTTGTGAGCACCTGTGAACCTTGACTGCAGGCTTTCTCTTTGGCCATGGTGGCATGCACAGTGAGCATATGGGAAAACTTCAGAGGAGCCAAAAATTTAGTGCCCAGAAGCTTCTCTCATCTGGTAATAAACAGGAGTTTGATGTAGAACCACCCTCCCGCCCCCATTTTCCTTTCCTCTGGATGAGGATAACAGGTATGACACTGTTTCCCAAAGTTTCCCATCTGCTTCCCTACTCTATGCCCCATACTTAATGATTTCATTTCCAGAATAAACTATACATTTGCATTAGAATCCGTGCCTCAGAGTTGGCTTCTGGGGGAACCCAAGTCAAGCCAAGTTGTGAGACTTATTTCTGAGTGCTTCTCAAAGTGTGGCCTGAAGATGGTTTGTGATCTATTTGTCACCTGTCTGATAAAGTCAGAAATTGAGCTTGAAAGTTTAGAAACTTCTATAGAAATTTGATGTTGCTGTGATATTTAAGTGTGGTGATTTTGTGTTTTACACACACAGACACACACACACAAATGTCTGTGATGAACTGAAAAAAAATAAAAACACTGTAGGACTTCCCTGGTGGTCCAGTGGTTAGGAATCTTCCTGCCAATGCAGGGGACATGAGTTCGATCCCTTGTTGGGGAAGATTCCCCATGCCTTGTGGCAAGTAAGCTCGTGTGTCACAACTACTGAAACCTATGTGCCCTAGGGCCCATGCTTCACAACAAGATAAGCCACCCATCACAGTGAGTTGCCCGCACACTGCAATGAAGCGTAGCCCTTGCTCACTGCAACCTGAGGAAGCCTGTACACAGCAGAGAAGATCCAGCACAGCCAAAAATATACAAATAAGTTAATACATAAATACAGTAAAACACTGCATAGGTGAAGAAGGCACAACTTTACATGATGGCACTGAGACCAGTGGATGGAAGAACAATTAGGACAATTTTGGTTTGGTATGAGAGAGTTTTCTATTTGCCCTGTGTACCTAAGAATGGAAAGATTTCCTATTGGTGGCAACCAGCACGCTTATCTTGAGAAGTGTTAACCCTGCTTGGCTGGCTGGACAGTTGAGACTATAAAGAATCCTTGAGGGCAGACCTTTCATCTTAACAGATTTTACTTTTCTGCCTTAATGAAACTTGAACAGTAATTCTCTTACTGTTTCATCTCTTTCTGTGAAAGAAAAGATTAGTAAAAGTGAAACCAATATATGAGTTGTATTCCTTAATACATACTTATAGAATGCTGATTCTCTAAAAATCCTAAGAGAGAATTTAGTTATAGTTAACCCTGTTCTGATTGTTTTGACTGTTTGATTCTTCCGTTCTAACAGCCCTTCATATTTACAAAACTGAGAAACTGGCCACTTTAGGTAGTGAAACTGAATCTTGTTTTCTTTAGCACTAAGATTTCTCAACCAGTCTTAAAATATGAAGTGAAAAGTGTTATGAAATTTCTTGGGTGTGTCACTGGATCTCAAGAACAAATAAGTCCTCTCAGTACACAAAGCACTAAGGTGAAACCAAACAGAAAACATTTGCCTTTCAGCTTCTGTAGAGCTGTATTTTCGTTGGCTGTGCCTCAGTCCTCGGGTCAGGGGTTTTTGCCTACCTACACCTGAACTACCTAGTTCCTACCTCCAGCAGTCTTTCTGACGCTTAAAAAAGCTTGTGGCCAGACTGTGGTGGGAAGATTAAAGTGGTGCTTACAACAGAGCTGTGTTCGATGCTGAAACCAAGGGATCAGCATGTTGATCATCCTAGTATCAACAATAGGCAAATATGGAGTGCTTAGGATAGGGCAATCAGGAATATTTAAGGCTCCTGTTAAAAAACATTAAAAATAAAAAAAAAGGTTGCCAGTGGTTCAGTCTACTCAGCCTAATATATGGATCCTCAGGCATATTTTGAAGGAGCTCATGAGGGTCCTCCATTGTACTATGGTGTTGAAAGCTGGTAGGCCTGGACTCAGATGACCTTGATTCAAATCCCATGTTTGCCTCTTTCTAGGCAAGGCACTCAGTGTTTTTGAGGCTCAGTTTCTTCCAGAAAATGGCAATAATAAGTATTTTAGACAGTTGTTATGAGAGTTAAATAAGGTACTCCATGTCAAGTGCTTAGTGTTTGGTCATAATATCATACAGTCAACATCATTAAAAGCCTTCCAAGCTTCCTTCCTAGCACAAGTAGAACCTTATGTGAACTGGAGCAGTCAGCTGTATTTGGATAGTCAAACTGGTTTGATGGTTTGGGGAGAGAGAGACATTGTAAGGGACGAAAGGAGGAAACTGGCTGGGCTAAGGCAGGGTGCATGTCCCTGCTGGTCTGTGCTCCCCTTTACTCCAAAATTCATTGCTTTCCCCTTTACTCCAACTTTCATTGCTTTCCCCTTTCCCCTTCTCCCCCCTCAGTTGGATCAATTTCTTGTTTCTTCTTATCTGAGAGCTCAGGGCTTTGCTGTAAACTTCAGAAAGGTAATGAAGAGAAGGGTGATGTAGTCCCCTTCTCCTTAATGCTACTGAATGAAACTTTGGAAGACTGGAGGGTTTTTCTACATTGTGATCTTAACTCACTGTAGAAAAGTAGAGGAGGATCAATCATATAAGGAAATTTTTGGTGTGTGTGTATTAAACAGGTAGTGGTGTGGACAATCGCGATGGAGAATGGGAATTGCAAGCTCTGTGCGCAGCAACTTGACTGCCATTCCACCTTGATTTGGGGGGGAGGTCCAGAACCTTTTGAGCTGCTAGTGATCAAATTCATTATATTTGCATTCATTGTTATCATGACTCTTCTGTGATCCTTGAACTGTAAACACATGGAGAACTCTTGAATGCAATTTCTAGTTAAAGAAGCTTTCTAATAGGGACTTTGTTCTGTCTGCTTCTAGCTTACTCAAGGTTGCTGACCCTTTCTTTATTTATCTGTTTTTATTTTGCTTTCGAAAGAAAGATAACACCCATCAGGGCTGAAGTTGTTCAGTTGTCCAAGGCATTTCATGTCTGGTCCCACAGGTTAAAATTCAACTTGAAATCAGTCTACCCATTAGGCAGTTTCCCTGTCTGGGTGGCATCCACCTTGGAGAAGGAAGGAAGGCCTGTTTTTTCTTCCACAAAAGTCCAGTGTGGGATAGCTTGACTCCTACCTGTTTGACCTGCTAATGCTTTTTCCCTCTCTGAGGGTAAAACCTGAAACATGCTGGATGTTGGAATACGTCATGTGCCAAGCGTAGGCATGTACCACATGAAGCTGCAATTCTACTAACGTGCTTTCCAACCGCTGTACTTCCTTTCCTTTTCCTTATCCCTGAAAGGAACTAATTTTAGTTCCAGATGCTGGAACTACTGTGATCCAAAACCTTCAAGTTACTTTTTTTGGAATGCAGATGAGTCAACACCAGAATGATTATACAACTAGAAAGACATTTAAAACAATGTTTAATGAGTACACATTTCCAAAAGCAGTCATACCTTAATATGGGGAATACATACCAAAAAAAGGTCTATCATATAATAAAAATGTTCCTCGAATACAGGAAACGTATGAGGAGTGAGGAAGTTTAGTCTGACTTTTTAATGTAGAAGAATAGTTTGGAACAGTTAAAAGGATTACAGTTCACACAACACACCTATTTCTGTTTCAAACTCTTTTCCACCTTAAGGAAACTGGGGAATCAGCTGTGTTAGGATGGGCACATTGGTTTGATGGCTTGGGAATGGATGTTGGGAGGGGTGAAAGGAGGGAACTGGCTTCTCTGGTCAACTGGTGGGGCTTGGAGCCTTGTGGGTGAGGCTGAGGGTCATGCCCAGCAATGCACTGTGATGCCCAAACACCAGGGGTGCCCTGGAATGTCTGGTTTCCTGGATGCTTTTTGTAAAGTACCCAGGAAGAACATTTTTTACTAGATTATAAAAGCAGAATCCTTTTTACTGTAGGTAAGCTTTTTTTTTTAAAGCTTGAGTGAGTTGCTATGTTAAATCCCAGGGGATCTTCCTGACCCAGCGACTGAACCCACATCTCTTATGTCTCCTGCACTGCAAGCGGATTCTTTACCCATTGAGCCACCTGGGAAGCCCCTTATTTAACCTAAGAGTGGCATTTTCTAGTCTTAGTAATGAACCAGATAGCCAGTAAAAATATTACTCTTTTACCAAAAAAGGAACCTGGTTAACCCCAAAGGTTTCCTTTAGATTAGCCTGGATAGTACTTAACCTTTAGATAACCAATTCTCTAGCCAAAAGGCAATGTCCAGCTCTAGAACACTTGGGTATTTTGCATAAAATAGAATGAATGAGTAGTGACAGTTGCCCTGTCTTTCTCACTGATGCCCTGGGGTCTTCACCACACAGCACAGCTCTGCTCAAAGTCTCAAACTTTTTTGAATCCTTGAGTAGATCAAAGATAAATGAATGGAACATATATTCTGGGTGTCTTCTCATTAACACGCACTGAAATTAAAAAAAACGACAACAAAATCTGTAAAGGTATAATGGGAAAGATTGAAGGCAGGAGAAGGGGACAACAGAGGATGAGATGGTTGGATGGCACCACTGACTTGAGGGACATGAGTTTGAGTAAGTTCTGAGAGTTGGTGATGGACAGGGAAGCCTGGTGTGCTACAGTCCATGGGGTCGCAAAGAGTCAGACATGACTGAGCGACTGAACTGAACTGAAGGGTATAATGAAACCAACATCTTCATATGGTGCCAATGGTGTTAACTTCAGAAATAATTCGGCAATTACATTCAATGTTTTTTAATTTTTAATCCCAATTCTTTGCAAGTATTCTGAAGAAGTAACTTAAAATGCACACTAAAGTTATAAGTGCTAAGGTATCCTCTGAAATGTTGTTTTAGTAAAAAATGGATATAACTTAAATGTTGAATTAGTGCAGTGGTAAAAAAATGCATATTTGATGTAATATCATGAAGCCACTGATTCAATACATATAGCATGTAAGTAAGCAAACAAAGCCGTAGTATATTAAGTGAAAAAGGAAGAATACACAATTGAATATACAGTATAGGTAGAACTATTTTCAAAAAGTTTTGTAGAAAAATATTCTGGATTGTGGGTAATGTTTCAATATATTGTAATCATTTTGTATTATGTCATATAGAATATATGATAGTGAAAGTAAAAAGTAAAATAAATGGCCTGTGTGAGGCAGGCAGAAAATTGTCAAATCCGAAGCCTTTTGGTTATTTTGACTTGAGGAAAGGTCGTACATAAGACTCCTCTCAGCTCGATATATGAGCCAGGAAGGCTAATCCTGCTGAAGATCATCTTGGAAATGGCATCATTATTACAGAAAAGCAGAGAGTAGCATCCTGCCTTCCCGCTAGGACTTGAGAAAGAACCAAGTCTCCTACTACAAACTGCTGCTCACACCTCTCCCGCCTGACTTCAAAATTCTCTCATCTGTGTATTGGTCCAACTTACACTTTCATTATTCATTTAATTTCACTGCTTAAATTTATAACAAACTATGATAAATTATAGAAGCTACTTTTTTATACTAGCAATTCATTTCATAGATGATTAATATTGAACAAATTTGGAATATATTATTTACAAAGCATAGCACAAAACCTAAATAATAGTAAACCTGATGCAGTACAAACTTTATAGAATTTATTTAATTTTTTTTTGAAATTTTTGCACAAGGGCTTTTATCAACTCTTCTTCACTTATGGTACATTGAGAAAATCCAAGTGGATATCCCTCATTTTTAACTCAATCTTTTTTATACCTATTTCTTTGTGTAGGAACGATCTTACAACAATTGTATAAGTTTGCATATACCCAGTCCATGATTATTTCTAATCTATTGTGAAATTTTTATTGTTTAATAAAATAATTCCCCACACTACATATCCAGGTTGGTAAAAAAATGTCAAAAAGCACACATAACTTCAGAATTTACCATGGCAATATTTATAATCACTTGCACTTCCAAAAGCCAGAATAAAAATCTCATTCCTTTTGCTTCCTTGGCCCTCTTTTTCAGACATCTAATAAATCCCTTATCAGTGGCCACCATCTTAGTATTTTCTTTTTCACTCTACTTAGCCCTTGAACCAGAGAAGGAAACTGCATATACTTCCCCTGGATTTTGCAAGACATTAGGTCATGCATGTTGCCCACAGCAAAGAAGCTTCTTATTGTGAAACCACAAAGCTAATGGTGATTCAGCCCCCCACCTCCAGAAAAAGGAGAGGCAGACCAACAGTAACTCAGCATGGACCTGAGATTAAATGGTGTCCCATTTCTCAAAGTCAGGCATGATTTCTTTCTCTGTTCACAAGCTTCAGCCTATGGTGGGAGAAAAATACTTTCTTCATTGCACTAATTATTCTCTAAACATGCACCACCATGGTTAAGAAGTCCAGGTGAATTGAACTTTGCTTTAAATATCAGTTTTTCCATTCAATGCCGATTCTGAGTATTTCGGGTTCCTTTCCCAACCCTGGCGGATCCGCATAAGGGTCTTGTCTATACATGGCAGGATAAGGATGAACTTGATCACCAGCACTGTGCAAGGGATGATCAGCGCAATCACGTAGGCTGAAGGGAGATACCACACAAGGTTCGAAGGGTTGAGGAATTTCTTCCCGCCGTACACCAAGGTGTGGGCTGTGCACAAGATCAGGGTCAAATAACCCAGTTTGGACTATAAACAAGAAACAAATCATGTACATTAACACTGTTTACATTTTCACATGAAATACTGTGAGTCAGTGAAGGTTATTTGTCACAGCCACAATCCTTTGAAACCTGTAGTATTTAGAGCACTGCCAAGAATTGAAGAAAACATTAACTCTCCTTCAGGATGATCATTGTATCATTTAAAAAAAAAAAGAAAAGCCTGCTTACAAATGACCTGGTGGTTTCATCTTAACCTAACTGGGTGAGAAAGGTTCCCAGGAATAGATTCTTTTGCATTTGAATCAGTAATGTACCTTCTCTTTCAATGGTAACACTCCTTCCTGGATCATCTTTTCTGGAGGCCAGAGATGAACAAAACACAGTATGTCCTCAAGAAATACCACATTAGTGTATGTTGCTGACTAAAAGCAGATACTAGCTAAATTGTATCACAGTAAACAGCAGTTAGCAAACTTTACTTTTGGTTGGTTGTATAGGCCTACATACATACAAAGCCCAATGTTTATTTCTGTCTTAATGTCTTGAATAAAGGTATAAACAAGAGAAAATGTTGACTGCATTTGGTCCCTGGGAGAAACTGTAAGACTTTTGAATTCAAACAGTTCTATAAAGTACAATTCTGACTTCCGTTACTAATGGTCTGGTCTGTTATACATTAAGGAATATGCCTCAGAGAGCTTGTGAAAACAAACCAACCGCTGGGCCTTATTGATCTTGGATGATCTCGGATGACCTTGGCCTGCAGCGACTTGAAGCTGGGCTTCAGTTCCCAGCCAGAGACTGAGGACAGGTCGAGGCGGTGAGAGCACCAAATCCTAGCCACTAGACCAGTGGTCAGTGACAAGACCCTGACTCTTTGGTTTTGCCAAAAAGAATTCCCACAAAGACAAAAAGTAGTGAAGCAAGCAAAGTGTTTTTAGGAGGAAAAGAGTATAGTGTGTGTGGGTAGACACATGGGTAGGCTCAGAGAGAGAGTTTCTGAGTCACCCTTCCATGGCAGTTTGAATTACTTTCATGGGTCATTTCTTCTAGGTTTCCTTTGGCCAATCATTTTGATTTATTTGGTCCTGAGGCCATATTTGGTAGATCTCAGGATCCTTTCATGTGTGGAAGCTCATCTCTTTGCCAAGATGGAGTCTAGTGAATAGTAAAGAGGCTCATGGATAGTTGACATCACTTACTATGAGGTGTAACCCCCTCCCTTTTTTATCTCCAACAAGCCTTTCTGTGCATGTATCATGGGGGAGGTCTCCTTAACTTCAAGACCGAAGAATGTGTTTTTTTCTTTAATTTGGTATCTGGACAGGTCACAACCTCCTCCAAAATCCTGCTTTTATGGAGTTTCTCCTATTATGGGGTTTTCGTCCACAGGGGAGAAATTGTTCAACCTGGGGCCCATCTAACTCCTGCCTCAATACCTCCGGAGATTCTGATTCAGTTTGGTAGGGGTGGGGCATGAGGATTTGTATCTAACATGATCCCAGGTGATGCTGCTGCTGCTGGTGGTCCAGGTGCCACACTTTGAAGACCCCTGGTCTAAAAGATTAGTTACTAACTGCCTTTAATGACATATCTGGTGGTTGATGTATGGAAACACTGATTTTCCATCTTACAGACCAGCACTGAATCTGGTATGATGACAGGCTAGCATAGAAAGTTTTATACCCATAAGTCCATATTCTAAAGTTGATTTTCAGAAGTAGAAATTTTGTGTTTGGGTTTCCTTCCACCTTAAGCCTAGTATATCTCCATACACAGGGTTCAACAGTAGTTGATACTTTTCACTCTGTACTCTTAGCTGTGTCTCTGCTGTGTCTCTGGGAGTGGTCAGGAATCTTGTCCTGCTAAATCAAACCGTTATGGAATCTGCCTTTGGATTCCAGAGTTTAGCTTTTCTAATCTGAGCTTGTTTCAGTTGCTATTTTTATGTGATTGCTAGGGAACTGATGGAGCAAAATTAAAATTTGTGTGGGTATGAGAGAAAAATCAGAATATTTGTAAACTCAGAATCATTTTGCACTAAAAAGTAGATTGAATCATGAAGTCCTTTTACCTGGACAAACCGGAACTCTCTCCAGTTGACCGTGTTGCTAACTGATGGCAAGGAAGTGATTCCCAAGAGTACAAACAGGAAAAATCCGAGCATTCCCAAAGCGATATATGAATCACTGAGCCAGGAGGTAGTGGTACTAAATGGATTTTCCTTCTTGGTTATTGCCTAAAATAGTTAGAAGCAATTTTTTAAAATTTCATTTTTTACAAATTGCCCAAACTTTTAAGGTGATGAAAAAATACCTCTGCATCATTTCTTTGCTCAACGCAAGTTGTATAACATTTCTGAAGAGTCACTGAAAATAATTACATTTAGAAAAATATACTTAGATAGTATGTCTTTTGATAGAAAAAGGAATTAATTCTATTAGGACTTTACTATGATAGCTGACTCCAGAAATTGTATAGAGAATTTTAATTGACCCTGTAAATCCTAAAACAAAATGAACATTTACTTAAACCTTCTTTACCATATGGCTTCTTGTTCCCCAAGCAAAAATCGATGTTCTCAAATGATTACATCAGGGTTCTGTTTTACTGCTTTATATACTGATTATTCACACACATGAAGTTTGAGTTCTTTTCTGTTTTTTTTTGTAATGTAGCTTCAGGTCTGTTGTAACACATCTTGAGAGAAATCTGACCCCTGTAACATGACTATTACCCAAGGACATGCTATGCATTTGTTACGGAAATAATGTAGAGAAATCCCACAGATACACCATCAATGAGTTGTTGACTAATAAACTTTGAGACTGCAGTAGGATTGATCAAAACCAATTATTTCCAAACCAGAACTGATGTATAGAACTTTCTCTGGGACTGCTTTAAGACTCCCCGAGCTGATTCTGTCTGAATATTTGACTGTGAAGAATATAGTTTTTGACATTTGCTCAGAATTGTTTAGTTTTCTAGTCATTGAGGATGGCATCCCACAAGGCAAACATTAACAGAGTTATAAACACCCTTTTGTAAATTTGTTTACATTTCTCTGATTCATGTTTGGATATGAAGCCCCTTCACTTATAAGATGGTTGATTTTGACTTCCAAAAGAAAGTAGCATGCATAAAAATAGACTTTAAATTTTGGCTTCCATTTGTGGAAGTAACTCAAGTAGGTTCATTAGGTTTTCCTGAGCCCTCACATCTGTGTACCAGTGAATCCTGAGAATACAGATATGGATCCAAGTGAACCTGGGAATCTAACTTTGACTCTTCGATAGTTATATGAGATTTCAACAGGATTTGTTAAAAAACCAAAGTAAAACAATAAACTCCCCAAGACAAACATGAACTGTCTAATTGTAGCTGCTTTAAAAAATAAAGATATTTAGAAGAGTGATTTTCTATATTTATGAAATGGAATATGAGGTAGCAAGATTGCTCTTTGATTTAAAAATAGGAGAATACAAGTGAATAGAGATTTACCTGGGTAACGGTTCTGTTGTTCCATGTCCATCGTACATAATAACGAATAGGGATCACAAGTGTGTAGAGGACATGAAGGAAGGCAAATCCCAGTGCTATCAAGCCAAGCTGTTTTCTGCAAAGCATCCAGTGGTCAAGCCAGTCTGGGAATCGGCGGTATTTTGTACCTCGGTACAGCTGCAGAATGGCAGCAATAACACCAGGGAGGTAAACCAAGGCGAGCAGTGTGAGTGCTGCTATTGGAAAGACACGATTTGGAATAGAAATAGGCAGACGGAATGTCCTGTCTCTTTTTTCATAAACATAAGGGTAGATTACGTCTCTTATTACACAGTAGAAAAAGAAGAAGACACACAGAACAGCAGACAAATAGAAGGGGAACTTCCACATTGGAAATAGTTGTAGCGGGTAGTTTTCAATTTCATTGGCTGCCACCAGAGATCCTTTATCCAATGGAGTAAGTCCAAGACTACGAACGACATCCATCACTCTTTGCTTGGCTTTGCTGTCATTTCCACAGATAAATACCTGGGTTAAAATAATTAATTTTGTATTTATTCTTTCTTTAGTAATGGAGGATGGTGTTATATAGTAGTTAACTGCTTCTGAAATAAGGCGGTAGAGTGAACATTTTTAAGGAGATAATGATTTAGACTTGCACATGTATGTTGGATAGTTAAGTACCAGGATTTTAAGTTGAGAGTGGCTTTAGCCATATGGCATTGATATGATTAGACTTGGTTTTCTGGAGTACAGACAACTTGAGTTCTCTCCTGTATTTGTGGGTGCCATATCACTTACAGATTGCTTTTAATCTTGATGAATAAATGGAACCTATTTCATACAAAGTAATGGGAGTGGAAAGAATATCCATCAACAATTTAATGGTATTATTTTCTAGTACTGACAGGAGGCCTCTAGAGGTTGACACCATTGGGTTCTATCAAGCTGAAAGCTCAGGGTATAGATAATGGGAAATAAATTACTACAATTGGTTACCCTACTTCGTCAAACCCAAGAAAGCTATTCATGGCACATATTAGCAAAATAAAATATTTTCTTTTGGAATTATGTTTTGGAATCTTTGAGGTAAGTGCATATTAAGACATTTACTTTTTAAAGATGGAGTGTAAATCTATCTTGTAACCTTACCTGCCGACTTGCATCCAGTGCCCCTGACTGGAGAGCCCAGGCTGAGATGGTGTTAAATGCTTTTACCACGTGGGTTCCCGGCACCAACTGAGCAAGGTACTCTGCATTTGACTCTGGATACTGATTGATTTTGAGGTTGTTGCTGACGTCGACCAATATTTTCCCATTGAGAACCTCGGTTAATTCTGTGAGAAAATCATAATGTTCCCTGTGTATTGTTATGATTATGATGTCAGATTTCTGGGCTGCATCAAAGTAGCTCATGATCTCTGCACCACTGGGCAGCAGGCTGGACATCCGGGGGGTTCGACTTCCAAAAACAATAGAATAACCACACTGGAGCATTTTAAGTCCCAGTGATCTTCCAAAATCTCCAGTTCCAAAAATGCATACAGTTTCTTGCTTTTCTGAAGAATGCATAGTGAGAGGAAATGCATCTGTAGAAATTTTCTCCATAACTGAAAGATAATCAAATACCCAAACAAAATATGAATGTTCTGGTAAAAAGGAATGAAAATTATATCAAGGAAACAGTGATTGAGTGATGTTTGAATCTTCTGATGAATTATCTCAAGCACATTCCCTACAAAGTTTGGAAGGAGTAAAAACTGTCTCATATATTCTCATATGTCTTATTTAAAAAAATCTTGTATTGGATAAAGAAATGCAGTAAAAACCCAAGACATTTACCAGTTGCGGTCTTAAACTGTGGATGTGTATCACAATGATACTGCTTTATTGAGTACTTACATTATTACATTAGTACTTACATTATTGAGTTCCTGAAGTTCTCAAGAGCAAAATCTGACAAAGAATGCACTAATATGGAAACTATAGACCAACTTATTTATGTTTAGTGATGCAAAATCCCAAATTAATCAACAGTATCTGGTAGCCTGTTAAGAGACAGTGCACTTGGATCTGATAGGATTATTCTAAAAATGTAAAGATTCTTTCTATACATTCAATATTAGAAAATCTATTAATAGAATATACCATATTAGAAGATTAAAGAGAAAAATATAACCATTTTATGTATGCTAAGTGGACCTACATTAAAATTTGACAGTTTTTCTTTATTTTTATTTAAAAAAGAATATCTACAAATAGATATTTCCTTAACATACAAAGTATCTTTCTCAACCTAAAATCCAGTTTCATACTTTAAAGAGAATTACTAGAAATATTCCTAATAAAGTCATAAGCCAGATAAACATATATATCCTATATTATTGTTTGGATTCTGGCTAACACAATTGTACTAGAGAAAGAAATTAGAGGTATAGTGATTCAAAAGGGGTTGTAGACAATCAAACTATAGTCTTGGAAAACTCAACAGTCAATTGAAAAAGTGCTGTACACATAAAAGCAATTCAATATCTTGTCTGGGCACTCAATTAATATCAATACTTTTCTCATATGAGAAAAATAAACCAATTTGAAGATTTAATAGAAGAAAAGGCCCTATTTATGGCTGCAACAAAATAGACATAGTATTTAAGAATGAACTTAAGATACAGGAGGATATCCTGGAGAAGGAAATGGCAACCCTCTCTAGTGTTCTTGCCTGGGAAATCCCATGGACAGAGGAGCCTGGTGGGCTAAAGTCTGTGGTGTCATAAAGAGTCAGACATGACTTGGCGACTGAGCATGCACACACACAAGATATGTACAAGATCCAAATGAAGAAAAATTTAAAATTCCTCTAAGACTCAGAAAATTCATGTAAATGGAAATGTACAGATGTCTCTGGGTGGGTAGCCTCAGCTTCACAAACATGTCAGTTTTCTCTCGTTTAATCTATACATTCTGAAAAGTGGGCTAGTTCTATTCTAATAAATAGAGGACCAGTTCTATTAAATATTTTAAATCTAAAATATCATGCTGCTGTCACAGGGATAACACATGTTCAGTGGAATAGAGTAAAAAAAAAATCAGAAATGAACCTAAATTTATATGATAAAGATGAGCATCTCAAGTCGATGTAGAAAAGGTGGCTTATTCAGTAGCTAATATTGTGACAACTAAATAACCAATTGGAAGAAAAAGTTTAATCTATACTCACACTCTTCCCCAAGGTAAATTTAAAATATATTAAGGATTGAAATGTATTTCTTTTTTAAGAAATGGACCTATAATAGAACTGTAAGAGGCCATGGAGAATTATTTTATAACCTTAGAGGGGAAAGGTTATAAGCTTTATGACTTCAATATAGTAAAACATTTCTTAATCTTACCCAGTGTAAAAGAAATGCAGGGCAAAACTAAACTGATATAAAGTTATAAACCATCTGACTGTGTTGCTTTTTAAGATTTTGAAATTTAAATTAATAATAAATCAAATAAAACTTCTTGAAGTTTTTATGATTTAATAAAATCATCTAGAATACTCTCTCCATTTTCAAAGAATATTATTTCTTATTTCGATAGTGAATTTTCTCAAAAAAATTCTCTTCCCAATATTTAGTGTATAGTGTAAGCTTTTAGTTAATCTTTTTTTATGGGGCAATGGGTGGTAATCTCTTGTGTTCAGTGATGCATCCTCAGTGCTAAAAAGAGCACTGACTGTGATGGACCAGGCACTTTTTGATAAATATTTGTGGGATGATATTGGAGGGGTGAATCGCTGGACTTGTAAGCTGCAGTTTGCTCTGTGTGTCAGGCACAGTGAGAGGTGCATGATGAAGAGGAAGCTGAATGAGAATAGAGTGAACGCTGGGAGGAAGGGAGGAGTAAAGAGAGAGAAGTTGGTGGTGGAGGGGAGGTATTAAGGACATTACTTCTGTCACCCAAATGGATTTAAAGTAAAACTCCATGAATTTGATGTGGAATTTCAAACCAGACCTAATCACTATTCACTTCCGACATAGTGAATTTCATGCAGATTGCAGAGCATATGAAGCTTTCACCTTTTTAAAAGAAGTTCAGAAATTTGCCCTTTTCATTTTAGCCTATGGAAAGTACCTGAATTGTTTTGTTCTTGTTTGTTTTTTTTTCCAATGTTGTGTTAGTTTCAGGGTATAGCAAATATGTATGTGTGTGTGTATTCTTTTTCATATTCTTTTCCATTATAGGTTCTTACAAGATGTTGAATATAGTTCCTTGTGCTATATAGTCAGTCCTTGTTTATCTATTTTGTATATATATTAGTGTTTATATGTTAATCCCAAACTCCTAATTTATCTCCCCTCCCTACCACCCCTCTGCTTTGATAACCATCCATTTTGTTTTCTACACCTGTGAGTCTTTTTCTTTTTTGTAAATAAGTTTATTAATATCATTTTTAAAAGATTTCACATGTAAGTGATACCATATGACGTTTGTCTTTGTCTAAATTACTTTGGGGTCTTCCTAGGTGGTGCTTGTGGTAAAGAACTTGCCTGACAATGCCAGAGACATAAGAGATGTGAGTTTGATCTCTGGTCAGGAAGATCCCCTGGAGGAGTGCATGGCAGCCGACTCCAGTATTCTTGCTTGGAGAATCCCATGATCAGGGGAGCCTGGCCAGCTACGGTCCATAGGGTGGAAAACAGTTGGACCCCTTTGAAGCGAATTAGCATGCAGGTCCATCCATGTTGCATTATTAAATTCTTTTTTTTTTCATTGTTTCTTTAATTCAGTGCATCCAAATTAAATTATTTCATTCTTTTTTTATGACTGGCTAATATTCCAGTTTTTATATATACAATGTTTCTTTATCTATTCATCTCTTAATGGACATTTAGGTTTTAAGGTGTTATCTATCATAAATAGTGCTTCTATGGGAATGCATGTATCTTTTCAAATTAGAAAAAAGGAATTCTTACCTGAGCTTATCTGAAGGTGTGTATTAATATCTGTATTACAGGCAGGTCATTCAGATTTTTATAAGTAGTCGGAAGTTATAGACAAAAGGGACAAGATATACAAGACTTTTCTATACTTCCACAGAAACTCTTTGAATAATTGAATTAACCACAACAACTGAATCATTTTATAAACTAGCCGATGACTGATATCCTGAACTGTATCAGAGAAGGGTGTGACTATATGGGAAAGCACCTGGAGATGATCAGAGCATTTCATATGGAAACACAGCTATGCCTTTGAAAAACTCTTAGCAGAATCTTCAGATGCAAACTAGTGTAGCAATTTATATTTCTAATCAGTTAACAATTGGTTGTAATAACTCAAACCCTCAAACTGCTGAATCATGCCTTAATTTTTTCCTTTGTGGAACTGGTTTGTAAGTGTATTGAAAGAATGCCAGTGTGCCTGTCTGTCCTATCACTTTTTTTCGTTATTTGTCCTAATATATTATTTTTCTCTCTTTTATATTGGAATGAACATTTGCAAACAAAATACAAATTTGACAAAGTTGCTGGTGTCCTGCAGTGAGATGGATGATGTCTTTATTGACGTATTCTCATTTGGATCATCTTAACCATTGCATAGTATAAACTTATGATTATACAGTGGAAGTAAGAAATAGATTTAAGGGACTAGATCTGATAGATAGGGTGCCTGATGAACTATGGACAGAGGTTCGTGACATTGTACAAGAGACAGGGACCAAGACCATCCCCATGGAAAAGAAATGCAAAAAAGCAAGATGGTTGTCTGAGGAGGCCTTACAAATAGCTGTGAAAAGAAGAGAAACCAAAGGCAAAGGAGAAAAGGAAAGATATAAGCATCTGAATGCAGATATCCAAAGAGTAGCAAGGACAGATAAGAAAGCCTTCCTCAGCGATCAATGCAAAGAAATAGAGGAAAACAACAGAATAGGAATAACAAGAGATCTCTTCAAGAAAATTAGAGATACCAAGGGAACATTTTATGCAAAGATGGGCTCTATAAAGGACAGAAATGGTATGGACCTAACAGAAGCAGAAGATATTAAGAAAAGTTGGCAAAATACACAGAAGAACTGTACAAAAAAGATCTTCACGACCAAGATAATCACGATGGCATGATCACTCACCTGGAGCCATACATCTTGGAATGTGAAGTCAAGTGGGCCTTAGAGAGCATCACTACGAACAAAGCTAGTGGAGGTGATGGAATTCCAGTTGAGCTATTTCAAATCCTGAACGATGATGCTGTGAAAGTGCTACACTCAATATGCCAGCAAATTTGGAAAACTCAGCAGTGGCCACAGGACTGGAAAAGGTCAGTATTCATTCCAATTCCAAAGAAAGGCAATGCCAAAGAATGCTCAAACTACCGCACAATTGCACTCATCTCACACGCTAGTAAAGCCATGCTCAAAATTCTCCAAGCCAGGCTTCAGCAATATGTGAACTGTGAACTTCCAGATGCTCAAGCAGGTTTTAGAAAAGGCAGAGGCACCAGAGATCAAATTGCCAACATCCGCTGGATCATGGAGAAAGCAAGAGAGTTCCAGAAAAACATCTATTTCTGCTTCATTAACTATGCCAAAGCCTTCGACTGTGTGGATCACAATAAACTGTGGAAAATTCTGAAAGAGATGGGAATACCAGACCACCTGACCTGCCTCTTGAGAAACTTGTATGCAGGTCAGGAAGCAACAGTTAGAACTGGACATGGAACAACAGACTGGTTCCAAATAGGAAAAGGAGTACGTGAAGGTTGTATATTGTCTCCCTGCTTATTTAACTTCTATGCAAAGTACATCATGAGGAACGCTGGGCTGGAAGAAGCACAAGCTGGAGTCAAGATTGCCGGGAGAAATATCAATAACCTCAGATATGCAGATGACACCACCCTTATGGCAGAAAGTGAAGAGGAACTAAGAAGCCTCTTGATGAAAGTGAAAGAGAAGAGTGAAAAGTTTGGCTTGAAGCTCAACATTCAGAAAACAAAGATCATGGCATCTGGTCCCATCACTTCATGGGAAATAGATGGGGAAACAGTGGAAACAGTGTCAGACTTTATTTTTTGGGGCTCCAAAATCACTGCAGATGCTGATTTCAGCCATGAAATTAAAAGATGCTTGCTCCTTGGAAGGAAAGTTATGACCAACCTAGATAGCATATTAAAAAGCAGAGACATTACTTTGCCAACCAAGGTCCATCTAGTCAAGGCTATGGTTTTTCCCGTGGTCATGTATGGATGTGAGAGTTGGACTGTGAAGAAAGCTGATCGCCAAAGAATTGATGCTTTTGAACTGTGGTGCTGGAGAAGACTCTTGAGAGTCCCTTGGACTGCAAGGAGATCCAACCAGTCCATTCTAAAGGAGATCAATCCTGGGTGTTCATTTGAAGGACTGATGCTAAAGCTGAAACTCCAATACTTTGGCCACCTCATGTGACGAGTTGACTCACTGGAAAAGACTCTGATGCTGGGAGGGATTGGGGGCGGGAGGAGATGGGGACGACAGAAAATGAGATGGCTGGATGGCATCACCAACTCGATGGACATGAGTTTGAGTGAACTCTGGGAGTTGGTGATGGACAGGGAGGCCTGGCGTGCTGTGATTCGTGGGGTCGCAAAGAGTCGGACACGACTGAGCGACTGAACTGGACTGAACTGAATCACTGCAGAGAGAGAGAGTCCAGACTTTATTTTGATCATGTGGCCCCAACATTCATCTATTCTGAACTCTCATAATCATAAATACACTGAAGATGTTAATTACATTACACTAGTATTTTGTTCTCTATTTACTAGTGTGTGACCTTGGGCAAATTACTAAAGCTCTTTGTATTTCAGTTACGTTATATTTGAAATGAGAGCTCTATGGTACCTACTTTAGAGACATTTTAAGGGCCAGGTGAATTAATGTATCCTAGAACAATTCTTGAGACGTGATAAGTACTCAATAAGCTGACCATTCTTAAGATAATATTTAATATGCTGTAATTTAATCTATATGCAGATGACACTACCCTTATGGCAGAAAGTGAAGAGGAACTCAAAAGCCTCTTGATGAAAGTGAAAGAGGAGAGTGAAAAGGTTGGTTTGAAGCTCAACATTCAGAAAGCAAAGATCATGGCATCTGGTCCCATCACTTCATGGGAAATAGATGGAAAAACAGTGGAAACAGTGTCAGACTTTGTTTTTTTGGGCTCCAAAATCACTGGAGATGCTGATTGCAGCCATGAAATTAAGAGATGCTTGCTCCTTGGAAGGAAAGTTATGACCAACCTTGATAGTATATTAAAAAGCAGAGACATTACTTTGCCAACCAAGGTCCGTCTAGTCAAGGCAATGGTTTTTCCCGTGGTCATGTATGGATGTGAGAGCTGGACTGTGAAGAAGGCTGATCGCCAAAGAATTGATGCTTTTGAACTGTGGTGTTGGAGAAGACTCTTGAGAGTCCCTTATACTGCAAGGAGATCCAACCAGTCCATTCTAAAGGAGATCAATCCTGGATGTTCATTGGAGGGACTGATGCTAAAGCTGAAACTGCAATACTTTGGCCACCTCATGCGACGAGTTGACTCACTGGAAAAGACTCTGATGCTGGGAAAGGTTGGGGGTGTGAGGAGAAGGGGACGACGGAGAATGAGATGGCTGGATGGCATCACCGACTCTGTGGACATGAGTTTGAATGAACTCCAGGAGTTGGTGATGGACAGGGAGGCCTGGCGTGCAGTGATTCATGGGGTCGCAGAGAGTCAGACACGACTGAGTGACTGAACTGAACTGAACTGAACTGAATTTAATTCAGTTCAGCTGCTCAGTCATGTCCAACTCTTTGTGACCCCATGAATCGCAGAACGCCAGGCCTTCCTGTCCATCACCAACTCCTGGAGTCCACCCAAACCCATGTCCATTGAGTCAGTGATGCCATCCAACCATCTCATCCTCCGTTGTCAGCTTTTCCTCCTGCCCTCAATCTTTCCTAGCATCAGGGTCTTTTCAAATGAATCAGCTCTTCGCATTAGGTGGCCAAAGTATTGGAGTTTCAACTTCAACATCAGTCCTTCCAATGAACTCCCAGGACTGATCTCCTTTAGGATGAACTGGTTGGAATCTTATTAGTAAATCTATTAAATATCTAATTAATGTAGTATTTATGTAAATTCTATAAATTAAAGGTTCATTATACTTCTATAAGTGTGATTACTGGAAATATATCAAATTTATTTGAAATAACATTCAGTAATTTTTAAGAAACTTCTGTTTTCCCCACTTGTTATTTAGTCTCAAAGTTGTGTCTCTTTTATGACCCCATGGACTATAGCCCACCAGGCTCCTTTGTCCGTAGGATTTCCCAGGTGTGCATACTGGAGTGGGTTGGTATTTCCTTCTCCAGGGGATCTTCCTGACCCAGGAATCGAAACTGCATCTCCTACATTGCAGGTGGATTCTTTACCACTGAGCCACCTGGAAAGCCCTTTCCCCACTTATTTCTTATAAGTAAAACCATGTATGAAATGGCTTCAGCACATAAGAATTTATCAAAACATAGATGTAAAAACAGCTCAAGTATGAATTTCCCTCATTTGTAATTCTTTCACATTTTAATATTTCCCTCTTAAAATGCAGCTGGAAATCCAATATAACACACTTGGGCTGTTACCCCAACCATTAAAATTTATTTTCACTCTTAAATCTTCAGAGACATCCCTGGGCAAATTGAAGATACAGAAACAATAAGGAGATATTAAAATATCACTGATGGAGTTAATAGAAAGAAATATAGTTATTCCATTGGGCAGTTAGTCACTCTGTATTAAGTTATAGAAGTTTTAAGGTTGATAATTGTGTTGCACACATCTTGAGTTTCACTTCAAATTCTCCTAGTTCTATTTCTAGTCACTGGGCAATAACTGAGCTCTGCTCTGTTTCCACTGCCTAATAGAAGCTCACTTTGGGGCTTTAAATCTTTTATCTCTTGATCTTTATTCTGGGCTTCTCTGAAACCTGTACCTCTTTGGTACTCAGACATGTACAACCCATGGCCCCATCAGAGGCCAGTGGGGGACAGGACTTTGTGGATAAGGGCTTCCCTTTTCATTGTCTGGAACACAGTTCTGACACATTTCATAAGGCTTCTTTGGAAGTCCCAGCGCAATTCTAGAAGTCCCAGAGCAATAGAGCACCACTCATCTGTGTGTGTGCTAAGTGGCCTCAGTCATGTCTGACTCTTTGCAACCCCATGGGTTATAGCCTGCCCAGCTCCTCTGTTCATGGGCATTCTCCAGGCAAGAGTACTGCATTGAGTGGGTTGCCATTTCCTCCTCCAGGGAATCTTCCTGACCCAGGGATCAAACCTGAATCTCTTATGTTTCCTGCATTGGCATGTGGGTTCTTACCACTAGCATCACCTGGGAAGCCCTCACTCATCTGTAACAGTGGCCAACTTATTGGGCTCTTGTCCTGTCTTTCCCTTGTTCCCTGTTTTAAGCCCCTTGCCCCTCATTCCTTCTCCTTGCAATTGCTTCTGTAATAAACTATCTGCATGCAAACCTTCATCACAGGCTCTGCTTGCAAATCAACCCAGGGTAATACAATATTTTTATTATTATTATTATGTTTTTATGATATAAGAAAAATGATCAGACCTAAGGTTACCATAACTAGGATGATAAAATAGATGTAAAAAATAAAATGTTAATTAATTTTCTGGAAGAATTTGATTCCACATTCTTGAAAAAAATAACCTGTTGATAGGAGTTCATGAAAATGAGATGTACGCATACTGTAAACCACAAGGGAGATCTCGTTAAGGGTGTATTTTACAGGAAGTACTAGGTAAAGAAGGAAGTTATATCCATTTTAGACTTTGTAACTCAAAATAACTCCCACTTATAAACATGGATTTATGGAGGTAGTAAGGCTTCTTGTTTAAAGACTTGGGGAAAAAATCAAACAAAAAAATACTTTCCTAGTCCTCTTTTATTCACAGATATAGGATGGAGGGAATAAAGAAAATAAGGAAGGTGGTAAACAGGAAGCAGAGTTATTAAGGGAAAGTTGGGGTAACCTAGTTATGGCTAAATTATGGCATAGTATTCTCCTTCCTTCAGCTCTTTGCAAACCTCAGTTACATAACGGGAAGGAAAACAAGACTATCCCCTGGTTTGGAAAATCTCCAGGTTTTGGCTTCCCTGGTGGCTCAGATGGTAAAGAGTCGGCCTGCAGTGCGCAAGACCCAGGTTCAATCCCTGGGTCGGGAAGATCCCCTGGAGAAGGAAATGGCAACCCACTCCAGTATTCTTGCCTGGCAAATCCCACAGATGGAGAAGCCTGGCATGCTACAGTCCATGGGACTGCGAAGAGTTGGATACGACTGAGTGACTTCACTTTGCCCCCCCCGGAAGCATTTCCCATAGAGGGAGGCCAGGACAGGTAAAGCAAACCCACAAGAGTGTTTATATACATCAGGAATTGGCAACCAGTGATGCAGATGCAAAGGTGGCAGAGACAACTGTAAGGGCCATGGGAGAAGCCACCACTAAGAAGCATGAATGTGTGTGTGTGTGTGTGTGTGCACGCGCGCACACCTATGTGTCTGTGATGAGGGGGCACTGATGTTGGTCATGTAGTCAGTTTTAGAGGATTCTAGAGTATTAAGAATTTGGAAATATCCAAACAGGATACAAAAATTTCATATTTTAAATGATTATATTTAACAAATCAATGATATTAGGAAAGAAACCTTTTTATTGGGAGCGATGATAGATTCACAGGAAGTTTAAAGATAGTACAAGAGGTTCTTGTGCATACTTTACCATTTCCTCCAACACTTACCTTTTACACAGCTAGAGGACAACATCAAAACTGGAGAGCTGACACTAGCACATTGCCTGTGCTGCTCTGTGCTGTTTTATCTCGCATGTAGTTTCATGTGGCCACTATTGCAAGCAAGCAGAGCTATCCCATTACTACCCCCTTTTAGTCATACTTGACCCCCTTTTAGTCATACTTGACCCCCTCTCTGCCACCTCCCCCACCTCTGAAAGTCATTAATCTTTACTCTGTAATTTTATCATTTTGAGAATTTTATGTAAGTGAAACCACACAAAAGGAAACATTTTCAAATTGGCTTTTGCTTTTTTTTTTTTCACTTTGCATAATGCCCTTAAGATCAATCCAAGTTGGTACATGTGTAAATAGTTTGTGCAAATAGTTTGTTCATTTTTAGTATTCCGTCCATGGTACGGACTTCTTCATTTGTTTATTTGCTATCTGAATATCTTGTTTGGAAATGTCGAGACAGAATTACAAAATTTGCATATTTTAAATGCTTATACTTAAAAAAATCAATGCTATTAAATGCTCAGGTACCACCTCCTGAGATTCTGAATCAATTGTTCTGAGATTGGGCCCAGGAATCTATTATTTTTGTAAAAATAAAAACCAAACAGATGAGTTCTCAAGAGCATCCAGAGCTGAGAACCACTGGAAAGAGATGGTGGGCAGGGAAAAGGCAGAGGGAGAACAGGCTATGGATGAGCTTATAAGGGGCTGCAGAAACATTTCACTTGCTTTAAAATTTCTTCCTCTAAGTAATAATTGGCTGGGTATAATTGATAACCTAGAATTCCTATTTTTATGGTAACTTAAGGGTGTTCAGGCACCCCAAGGGAGAGGATCAAGGGATGCCAGAGACAACACTTGGTAGGCTTTGCTCTGTAACTCCCTTAAGGAAACTTTAATGAGTTGTCTTCCATGAGCCCAAGTTATAATTTGATCAAATCCAGCCATGAATCTACTACAGTTATTCCTCTCCTTTGGTGCCGTACAACATCCTTCATTTGGATGAAGCCAGTATTAAAGACATTCTGTCCCTGTCTCCCTTTGAGAATTCAGCTTTGAATTCTGAACTGAGTTTTCACACAAGGTTTTGAATTCCTCCTACATTATCCTCTCCAGACACCCATCTCCCCTCCTTCAGGGTTACTGTTTGCAAGTCCAGTGATCTGGCTTGGCACCTCCCAGAGAGTCAGAATACAAATAACACTTTAAAACTCCATTTGCTGTGGCAGGATTTTTCATTTTAATTTGATGCCTGTAAACAGGGATTCTTCTTAGTCCTTCTTTCTGTTTTATTATTCCTTCTGAATTTCACTCTGAAAGCCCTACGTGACTTGACAACATATTTGTAATGAGCTGAAGCCCATCAATCAAATATTTCCTTTCATTACCAGGCATAGGGGCAGGAGGGAGTTTTGTAACTAGTCCAGCCTTCCTGTGATTCAGAGCATTTGTTTTAATATATCCCAGGGATAACTGGAAAGCAAAAAATGGTCAAAAAATATTTTTAAGAAAAGCCTTACAATAATACATGAACCCATCCTATTTATTCACTGATCTATTTCTATATTTAATGAGATCAAGGCTCTTTAGGGAGAGCAAGCATGCTTGCATTTAAGTACATATTCTTTTACCAACAGTTCTATATTATTGTAGCAAAAGCAGAAGACCTTGATTTAAAAAGACCATTGATTGTCATTTATAAAAAAAGTAATGTGCCCATAATCAATGGAGTTTTCTAATTTTTGACAGTTTAATCCTCAGTCTATATATGTTATTTGAAAATATAATAGTACATTTCTTATTTTAGCCTTGTAGTTAGAAGTAGCTTTGTTAGTAATAGCTATAGACTAACATAAATCTGCGGAGAAGGCAATGGCAAGCCACTCCAGTACTCTTGCCTAGAAAATCCCATGGATGGAGGAGCCTGGTAGGCTGCAGTCTGTGGGGTCGCTAAGGGTCAGACGTGACTGACTGACCTCACTTTCACTTTTCACTTTCACACATTGGAGAAGGAAATGGCAACCCACTCCAGTGTTCTTGCCTGGAGAATCCCAGAGACGGGGGAGCCTGTTGGGCTTCTGTCTATGGGGTCACACAGAGTTGGACACGACTGAAGTGACTTAGCAGCAGCAGCAGCAGCAGCAACATAAATCTGTCATCTAAAGCATTTAGTCTAAATAAAGAAACCACTGCAGGTTGGTTGCTAAAAAACTAATTATTTTAATTGTTTTGGGAGAAAATGTTACATATCTCCTAGCACCCTAATTTACTGATGATTAGTTTTTATGCTATCTAATAGAATGACACAAAAGGAAACTAATCAAGTTGCACAACTTGATCAGGTAACAAGAACATAACTAAATATAAAACTTTTACGTTGATGTTCTATAGGGATAAATATCCACGTGGATTGCTAGTAAGTAAAACTAACTATGACATGTTGTATAGCTAACATGATTCTGTCAGTAGCATTTCACTACCATCCAATGCATTATCAGAAGAGCAATGTGACACCTCTCTGTATTACCTATTTGAATTATACTTTAGATGAAACTTTATTTTTAATATTAGTTCTTTGGTGAAATTCTGATCCAATTAAAGATCTTTCTAATATGTGTTTTCACATTTAGATCTCAGTTGCATCTGTCAAGATAAATGAAGATTGTTTTATGATTCCCTGACTAAGAATTTTATCATGTAGGTTCATTAGCCCCTATCTAGGCTGGTTAGTTCATTTGATTAAAACTGGGGTTCATGACAGAAAGGTCAGGGGTTCAGTTGTGTCTAAGTTAATTTACCTTGACCTCTGTTTACATACTAAATTCTGAGCAACTTCTTATAGATCTGTCGTTCACCTCAATTCACCATCAGGAAAAATCTATCTCACTGACTTGGTGGCATTTGACTTGTACCTTTCATTAATACCTGAGCATTTGCTTATTGGTTAACTTGGTGATTGCAAAAACCCACTTAATATTTAGTGTCAACTAGTGGATTTTGCTTTTCTAGGATTGCTGTAGTCAGAAACATTTAGGAACTTATTCGATCATTTCAGAATTAACTTTGTTTAAATAAATTTTCTATAAATAGTCATTTATCCTCACCTTGAGGCCACTAGGAATTATCTGAATATTGATTACTGCCAACCTGTGGATCTGATCCTGTTTCCCCCTCTCCCTTTAACCCTGCTGATGGTGTAACTCCAATCTGCTTCAAAGCATCTCCTTACAATGTTTAGAAATCTCCTGGGGGTGCTTTATATGTCCTTTATATAGTATCCTTCATCTTCTTTTGGGTACCATTTTATTTCAGTTTTAATTTGGCTTTGGAGGCAAAGATTCCCAATGGACAGAGTACCTTTAATATTTGCCAAGACCCCATGAGCTTGAGCTGTATGGAATGATCTGGCCTTGCAGCTGCTCCATTTCTTACCCCAGGAGAGAAAGTGCTATTGAAACTCATTCCCCCTTCTCATGTTATACTCTGATATACAAGCCTGAGAGCACTGCTGGTTGATAAATATATTTTAGTGAAACAGCTCCTCCTTTTTAATTCCTAGATTTTTAATCGCGGCCCTTTTTAGTGGTGTGGTGTGGTGTTGCTGAAGCAGGCTTGCCAGCTCAAAGTTTCAAATCAGCCAGCTTTGGAGGTTTCACGCCATAGAAATCAGCAAGTGCTCCTACTTAAGATATCTTTTTTCCTTAGAGAGTCATTTACTGGCACACACAGGCTCTTTCTCTGTCTCTCATCTTCTTCTCTTCAAGACTCTGCCTGGGACCATGGAAATGGGAAAATGTCTGGACTGACAGGATGATACACTTTCTCAATCCTGACTCTGGACTTTAAGCCTTAAAATCTCTTTCCTTAGAGCTTCTCCCCTTCTTCTAGGGAGGCTCAGGCTCATAGGTTCTTAATGAAAACAGAATCCATGTGGGTCCCTCTACCCCACCAAAGGTCCCAGGCCCTTTAAACCCTACACATGCTGCTGCTGCTGCTGCTAAGTCGCTTCAGTCGTGTCCGACTCTGTGCGACCCCATAGACAGCAGCCCACCAGGCTCCCCCATCCCTGGGATTCCCCAGGCAAGAATACTGGAGTGGGTTGCCATTTCCTTCTACAATGCATGAAAGTGAAAAGTGAAAGTGAAGTCGCTCATTCGTGTGTGACTCTTAGCGACCCCATGGACTGCAGCCTTCCAGGCTCCTCTGTCCATGGGATTTTCCAGGCAAGAGTACTAGAGTGGGATGCCATTGCCTTCTCTGACCCCACACCTGGAGTTAACACAATTTGGGCTATAAGTTTGATACTGCTCGACTCTTGGCTCCCTTAGGAAGATAGATACAGGGACCTCTTTGTGTATCATCATTCCCAGAAACATATTTTTGAATTTTTCAGACATGCATTTTTTTAAAAAAAGGAGTTTAGGAATCTTAGTTTATGATAAACATTATTAGCTGCAATGTATCATTTACAAACTTACTGATTGCTTTCTCTTCAAGTGGCTCCCATATTCCATACTGCTATGTCAGGGCAATTGAATACAATGAATAAACCACTTTAATAGCAATACTTGGGTACTGGAAAAGAAATAGCCATTTCTACAATAAGAATGATTTGATGTAACTTAGTTCTTTTTAGCTAATCAGTAGGCTTCATTTCTTATGCCATGCCTTCAGGTATTAAAAGAAAGGCTCAAGTATTTTATTTAAGTTAAACTAATTAAAACCTTTAAAAATTCAATATTCCAACTTTCATGACCTCAGTTAAATGCATTAATTGCATTATGTTACTCTTTAAAATGAATTAAACTCCAAAGTATTATAGTTACAAATTTATTATGAATCTTACCCAGGATAGCAACATAATAGGGTTATTAAATTAAGGTTAATTAGAAGAAATATCAAGGTCCCTACAATTTATTTATTCTTTTAAAAAAGCAGAGTAATTTCCACTACTTACTTTATATGTATGGTAGAGTATAAAGCAATCTCATGCTTCTTCCCAAAGGGCAGGTAGTTGAAATCTGAACACTTTGAACCTCTTAACTAATACAGCACAGAAGGTATCTGTGCATATAACCTCCTATGTCCATAATTATTAGCATCTTTCAAAAATAAAAATTAGTGTATCAGCAATGTCTTGATACACTAAAACAATGTGTTGATACACAAAAACACTGCATGTTTTTGACAGATTTATTGAACAACCTCTCTGTGCAAGGCACTGTGCTACATAAAAGGGGTAAAGTGATAAACTATGTTCTTGTCCTCATGGGGCTCCTGTCTTGGGGAAGATATAGACACATAATCAAACTGCTGTTAAACATTATGTGAAGACATTGAATGTACAGAGAAGGGTGCTAATCTGCCTGGGAAGCAGAACAAGAAAGCTTACCAAAGTCTGTGCATAACTGTTGCAGCCACTGCTTTATTTGGGCTCAAAGCTATTTCCACGCCTTATAAACTGAGATGTATATATGAAAGATGTGTGATCAGTGTGGCCCATTAGCCACGTTCTCCTATTCTGATTCTTCTCAGTTATTGAGCCATCGCCAGTGAAAATCTGATTGGAACACTTGGCTCTGTGCTTGATGCCATTATTTTCCCTCAATTTATTTGGAGCTAAGGCAAAAGCGATGGTCTAGTATGTGTTCTGATATCCCCCTCCCCAAGAGGTATGCTATATAGTTATATTAAGTTACCTCTTAAATTTCTTTGTATTCAGAATTATAGTTCCTGACTTTTCAAAATTATCCTTTGCATACATTTGCCTTCCTTATAAGATGAAAAGTGAACTTCATCCTGACATGAAGACTGATCATATAATCTACATTTAAAAGTAACATACGTCTCTCAAAATAACTTCAAAAATACGCAGCCATCAAAATTCAGTATGGTAAGGCTTCTTTACACATGACAGACAACACTCTTCTAGAATATTGTGGAGAAACATTCAGATTAGGATATCATGTCCTGCCTGGTTAATTAGGGTGGAAATGCTTCTTTGAATAGAACATTGCATATCTTTTTGCAGTGATGTATTTCTGAAAGATGATCTTCAAACAGTGCAAACACTCTTTGATCCTTTTTCCATAAGACTTTGGTAAGAACAAACTGCTTAAGTATGTTGGCCAAATATGGTTTCTTATCATGCATTGTTTTCAGCATTAGTTATCCTTTAGTTATTAGCTTCATTCCTTGCAGTCCTGATTTTTCTCAATAAAATAACAAGTGTTAATTAAAGTCATTTTGGAAATGACCCAAAAGTCATTTAAAATATCATGGTAGGTGGGAATATCATGCAATGTGGAACTCTTCATATTTAACTGTCCTCATAGTTAACTAATGACCTGTTCTCTTTGGATGTACAAAGCACAGAAGGATGTACAAAAGTAGTCAAACAGGTGACTTCAGAGGCCTTGTAAAGTTTATTACTTCTGGCCTAATTGTAATTAAAAAAAAAAATCCCACACAGAAACTTCACTATCCACAGCATGTCCTAGTATGACTTATAGGTAAATGTAGTTGCAGACACTTAAAAATTGACCTCTCTCCCTGGTGGCTCAGATAGTAAAGAATCTGCATGCAATGCAGGAGACAGGTTTCAATCCCTGGGTCAGGAAGATCCCCTGGAGAAGGAAATGGCAACCCACTCTAGTACTCTTGCATGCAGAATTACATGGGCAGAAGAGCCTGACAGGCTACAGTCCATAAAGTAGCAAAGAGTCAGACATTACTGAGTGACTAATTTTCACTTTTTCCTTGGTCGCTTAGATGGTAAAGAATCTGCCTTCTATGCAGGAGACCTAGGTTCGATCCCTGGGTGGGGAAGGTCCCCTGGAGAAGAGAATGGTTACCCACTCCACTTTTCTTGCCTGGAGAATTCCATGGCCAGAGGAGCCTGACACTACAGTCCACAGGGTAGCAAACAGTTGAACATGACTGAGTGACTAACACTTTAAAAAAAGTTTTTCACTTTTTCAGAGGATAATCCAGAGGAAATCTACAAGGTGCCCTGGCGAGTCTTCAAGTTTGAAAAGTGATTGTATTTGTTTTTTTTCCTGCTAGCAGCTGATTAACTTTGTTAAGATTTTAAAAGGAAACAATTTTGAAATAGCAGTTAACAAAGATCCAAATGACTTCCAAAGAAAACTGGGTGGTGAGGATCATGAAACACTGAATGTGTTTCTGAGGATGACTTCAGAATCAGCTACTCAGGAAACTTTAAAGAAGAGAATTTAGGCCCTTTTAATAATGTCATGAATAATGGTAGCATGATGCGGGGTGGTCCTTGAGGAAATGTGGAGTGACTGCTCAAGTGTTCTTCAATTTTGAAATTCTATGATAAATGAATCTATTTTTCTTAAAACTGTTCAGAACAAGGCTCAGGGTTTTCAATTTAAGCACAAGTTTATAAAAATTTATTTGGTTACTTCTAACAACAGTTAGCAAGCTTAAGAAAGGCAGACATCTGGAAATCATTCTCAAGTTAGGGGTCAGCCCTTGAACAGGCTGGTTTCTGAACCTCAGGTTGCTGCATGAACTTCAGCAACACCATAAACATTGCTGGATGGAGAGAGTGCCATGACCCAATTTCTCCATACACATGTTCCATTTACTTTACAACCACCAAGCCTGATAAATAAGGAGTGCTTCATCCTGTTTTCTAGGGTGGCGGTGTTTGCCATGCAGGTGGAATACAGGCAGGCAGAATTTGATACCATGCTAAATCACAGCATTCTGAAAAACTCGGGGCCTTGCAAAAGCCCATATCTCAAAAAAGTTACTGCTTCAAATAAATGTGCCATTTTATAAAATTACACCTACTGTATCAGAAAAAAAATGCTCTTTCATGTGAGTGACATTTATATGACTGTCATTTATACGGAATAGGACATTCTCACACAGCAAGGCTGAAGAATTGGTTTGGAAAGCTGAGAGTATTCTCTGAATGATAAAAGTGGTGCAAGTCCAAGATATTCAGTAGAAAAAGACTCTTTCCACAACTGGGTAGTTTCCCTAAAAAAGTGAAATGTGCATTATTATGAAGAAATAAATTTCTTAGTTACACGTGTATCATTGATGAACTTTTCAATGTATTTCAAACCTGCAAGCATCTTTAGTCATGGGTTTTTACCTTGTTAGAGGTGGATTTTGTGGCTACTCTGCTCCAATAGTGTTTTATTTTACTGTGTGGAAACTGAGGCTGAGGTGTTGAACTTCTAATTAGAACTAAGAATAGAATTCTCCAGTCCCACCCCTGCCCTATTCTGAATCCAGTTGCCTTTCCTTTAGACCAGTCATCTTCTAAAGAAAGTGTTAAAATTACTATCCAGAGGGGGTAAGTACCTTCCAGCTGCCTCTGGACAAACAGGGAACCAAAGGTTTTATTTACTCTTCACATCGATTACATTCCAAAGCAGTATTTCTCTGGAAAAACAATTGCTAAAGATCAAGGATGGAAGCAGTTGCAAATCTCAGGACGCATTTTCAGCTCTTGGCCAGAAAATGTACTCAGATCTGAAATTGCCTTTATCTAGAAGTAAGATACAGAGAGGAGTCCAAAGCCCTAAGTCTTCCTTCTTAGGGCTCCTCTGCACCCGGAGGAAGCAAGAGAGAAAACTCCTGGAAGCAAGCCGCTTGCTGAATTGCTTAACTCATCCCGCCACACCCTTGGGTGGTCTTGCACCTTCTTCCCAGGGCGAGCAGGTTTGCGGAGCGGAGTCGTGGAAGCAGGGATTCGAGGTGGGCAGAAGCTGATAAGGGAGGGGAGCCCTGTGGCGAAAGCTAACAGGCGTAGGCCGGCAGCAACATGACCCACCTGCAGGAGAGGTGCTTCCGAAGCGGCTGTGGTCCAGCGCCGCTGCTGCAGGGCGCAGCGAGGGCCAGGCTGGGAGGGGACGCTGCTCGGTGCTCTGTGCACCGGCGTCTAGCCACACTCGGTTTAAGAAGCGCGAGAGCGGAGGGAGGGCTCGGTAGATTGCGCAAGAGAAGAGGTGAAGAAAGCGCTTCCAGGAAGAGTTCAAGCTGGGAATCCCAGACAGCTGGGAGGACCAGAAATTCCGGTGCTGCCACTGCTGCTGTTGCTGCAGATGTTGACACTGATCTCGGGCCAGTGAAGTTTTTAAAGGATTTTTCCCAGACCCTTTGAGATCTTGTGCATCCCAGGCAGATAGAGGCTTGGAGAGGCTGAGGAGGACCTGTTTTCTGAAGAAACCAGAGAGGCTACTTTGAAAAGCTGAGAAGACACCACCTGGTTTTGGTTTCTAGGCATTTTCCCCTGTGCGATAGTGTCTTAATTCAGAGGTGACATCTTTCTTCTCTACCTGGAAACCTTGGGTTTGGGGAGGGGAAGCCATAGATTGGATGATCTTGAATTTGGAGGTCTTAATTTAGGTACATTAAATGGTTCAAAGGAAACAAACCAAGTAAGAGAGAGGGATGGTAATGAAGCCAATGTGTGTCTATACTTATATAATATCGGATAATAATGGTGCAATTATATATATTGGACTGATAGGTCGTTCTACTTAGAAAGAGCTCAAGAGTCATACCTGTGATGGCTTAAAATTTAACTAACCATGATAATATATGGGGCAAAGCACAACTGCACTCCAAAACTCTGTGGTCTAGAGCCCAGAGCCTTCTCAATCTGTCTCTCACCTAGTCACCTGGTCTTAATGATGTGCTTGCCCAGGGCAAGATGTTCAGCGACATGGGGGACCTTTTCCCAGCACTTCTGAGTCAAAGCCCTTTCTGCCTGGATTGCGACTCTCCCCAGAGCATCTCATGGAGTCAGGTCAGACACCATGTCTTCCAAGAGATCTTCTTTGAGCCACTTGTTATAATGAAGCTTTTCTTTCTCCATACAGTGTAATTTATTCTTCTACTACAGAAATTAGGATAATTTGCCTCTTAAGAAAATTATTGCGTATCTCCTTTCCTGGTCTGCAAGCTTCAAGGGTTGACACTCTATTCTTTTCAGCCTGGAATTCTCTACCACACCTAGGATAGTAGTTGGCATATAATAGGTACTCATTAGTAAATCTACTGCCAGTTATATTTTGCAGAAAGCTCATCAGGTAGAATTCTTCGGGGATGGAAGAACTTAAAAAGGTATTCATTGCTTTTATAGCATCTGATTTTCCCAGTCTGAAGATTCACAGGGTGAGAGAAGGGTGTAGCAAGGAAAGAAGGCTTCTTGCTCTGTCGCTAAGAAGCCTCACAGTTGATCAACACAGTTGCTGTGACTTGCTCCTGGTCTAGCATCTGGATTTAATCCTTGTGGGCACAAAAACTCAATTCTTAGCACATTGAACCTGGTACTTACAATTAGAATGCTGATTTGTTACTGGTCAATGGAGTATAAAGCAAATAATTAGTGTGAAATATGGTTGCTATGGGCACGAGACATTGTGGCCACCACATGGTCTCCCAGTAGGCACATCTCATGGAGACCATTTTATGTAAAAGGCTGTTCCATAAACAGGGGAAGTGAGTTGTAAGATTGTAGAGTTGCTGGCATCTAGCCATCCACCAGTCACAAGGTGGTGACATACATGCCACCAGAAGCAGACAGCTGAGGTCTATGGACCAGGTCACTCTGGTTTCTGGGCAGTGTTCGGATCCTTTATAAGTTGACAAAATAGAAAATTGTATTCCCAAATGCAGCCTCCCATTAATAACTGAATCAAATCTTTAGGTGATTAGATAAATAATCTTTGCTTTAGATAAACATTAGATGGACAAAAAATTTTGAAGCCTGGTTTTTATTAGAGCAGATATAGTTCAGTTATATAAGCTCTTTTCTTTGCCAAAGGCAACTCCCCAGAAAGGGAAGATTAAAATGACTAGAATATGAAAGAGTAAAAAATATTGTCTTTATTAGTACCAAATTTAAGAGGTACTTGACTTATTTATCTTGTGGTTTAAGAATTGATTTTTCCCTTGGTTTTAGGAGGGACACACAGTTCATAAGTCTCCCAAGTCTTTCCTTAATCCTTTGCTGTAGGGCAAAATTAAGCTTCCAAAGATGCCAGGCGTTGGAAAACCTGAGGATTTTTTACTTGGCAGGACTCACCCTTCTCCCTGTAGCGTTATCATTGGAACTCCAGATAAGCCTTCCCAGATGTTGCACACCATCAAAGAGGTCCTGTCCAGAGATTTCCATGGGGACTGTGCCCTAAGTCTTTCCTGTTATTTCTTCTCCTGCCAGCCTACTACCTCCATTTTTCCACATGGCAGAACTTAGGAAAATTGATGAAGTAGAGCTAGAGCTAGTGTTCATTAAGTATTATTAAGTGATTGGATTAAAGTGTGTCTTTAACATATTGTATCACCTTTTTTTCTGTCGTTTTTCTCCTCTTTAGGGCCCCTCTTCTGTGCAGCTCCAGGTCTTCCCATTTGTCCCTCTTCCCTAGTGTCTGTGCTGATAGTATATATACCACACACATTTTTATAGGGTGGGGCTTTCAACATGTGCTGGCCCTAGATGTTATTGACTTGATAGCCTATCTAACCGGAGAAGGCAATGGCAAGCCACTCCAGTACTCTTGCCTGGAAAATCCCATGGACAGAGGAGCCTGGTAGGCTACAGTTCATGGGGTTGCTACGAGTTGGACACGACTGAGCGACTTCATTTTCACTTTTCACTTTCATGTGTTGGAGAAGGAAATGGCAACCCACTCCATGTTCTTGCCTGGAGAATCCCAGGGACGGGGGAGCCTGGTAGGCTGCCGTCTATGGGGTCGCACAGTCGGACACGACTGAAGTGACTTAGCAGCAGCAGCAGCAGCAGCAGGAAATTTTGATCAGCTTAAAGATTTATCTTCTAGCTATTTTGAGGGGAAAAAACTTGAAGAACCCCTCGGGATGTCTCTGCCTACTCAAAGGAATGAGTCTCAATTTGGGGATTGCAAACACACTGGGAGATAGTTTTGAATATGAGTATAATGATTTTTTATTTTTTGTTTGCCCATCATTCAGGGTCAGGATGAGGGTGAAGTGAATGTGGAGCCTGGGGCAGAAAATTTGAGGAAAGGCTCACTGTCAAAACCAAACTTCCATGAATAAAAAATGAGTGTTTAACTTAAATTTTGCCCTTTTGGTGCTTCTCTGGACTCCTCTTGCCCTGGCCTTGCAGAATCCATTTCCTTTCTGCTAATCATAGACCCATTTTTTTCTTTGAGAAACACCCTTGCACAATCCTGGGTCCAGTTGGAAGTGGTAGCACTGCTGGGATTTCAGGAAGAGACCCATTACTTAGGTCTGGCCAATACACAGCAATTGGCTCAGTGTTGGTTAAGCTGGGCCAATAGGAATCTTTCCAGAGGGTTGTTGAACTGCTAGAATGTAAACCTGGGAGGCTGTGAAGAGAGAGTGAGCCTGAGAAAGCAGCCACTTCCAGGGAAAGGAGAGCAAAGAGATGGGAAGAGACAGATTTCTGCAGTTGCTGGAACTTCATACCACTGAGATTTTCAGTTACAAGAGGTGATATTTTGGTGTTTGCCTACTAAAATGGGATTGGGTACAATGAGAAGATCACCTGATCAGTCTTGCTTCTCCAGTCATACCACATTATTAAGGTGCTTTCATCACAGAAAAGGATGACATTTGTTGTTTTGGAAAAAAGCTTCCAAATTTTCTTGTAGCAGATTTGGGACATGGGTAAGCAATCAATCTCTGTGGTTGACGCTTCTAGGCTACTTCCTGGTGGACTTGGAAATTAAATTTCTTGTCCCAACAAATTTCTTTTTCTACACTTTCCCTACTTTTCCAGGAAGTGAGCTAATTGAACCATCCACCCCACCCTCCCTGAGCTATAAAATTGTAAAGGGTACAGTAAAGACACCCACATCATGGACCTGGTTTTAACTTATTTTTAGGATTCCTGCCAACAGAGAAGGAAGCAAAACCAAACATTTTGCCACCCACTTGTACCCAAAAAAAGTCCTGATGGGAAAATATGCCAGACACTGACAATAGCGGAGACTGGGCTAGGAGATGATGTCAGGAATGACAATAAAGAATTTAAAAATAAAACATGCCCTAAAGAAACTCTCACTAGAAATTCAAGAGAAGGTATAAGTGGAAGAGTTGAGTGTGTGAGATGAGTGAATAGTAATATTTTTAAAAGTCCCTGTCTGCAGGTGAAGGGTGGCTACTTCTGGGAATTAGAAATGAGCAAGAAATCCCAGTTCTCTTTATCTGGGTCTCTGATTCTCCAGGTCACAAGGTCTGTGTTAATGTTGGAGATTCCAAGGCCAATGGCAGGGCAGTGAACTGATCATCCCCAGTAGAAATCTGGATGTGGGCCAAGCCACACCTGCTGACCTCAGAGGTGGTCAATTAGTTGTGACATTATCAAAGAACAAGATGTTCAAAATAGTTTGAAGAGATATGGAAACTTTTAAGTTGAGTTGATGTTTTGATAAATGACACTGTTACTAATGGAGATGTTCTTTGGTAATCCTAAAAGTGAAAATAAGATGCCTCAGTTTCACCCCGCCTCCCAGTAGACATGCTGATTTATCAAGCTGCAGGAAGAGCTCTGATTCAACAGAGGGTGGTGACTACTGTTAGCACTGCAGGTATTATTAATAAGACAATTCCAGTCCAGTCAATCTACGCTTGGTGCCGGTAACGGCAGGTTAGTTGGATTTTCAGTTGCTAAAGAGGAGAAAAATATTCAAATGCATTTAGCTTCATCCATTGTCCTGTTCACCTTCAAACAAAGTTAGCAATGAGTCGATCACAGAAGGAAAAGAAAAGGACAAGAAGAATTAAAATATTAGGTATATTTTTATTTTTGCATACTTTTTAATATTTGTAAAGATAAATTACTTATAAGAGTTATTTTTCTTGGAATAGCCTTAAAGATAACTCTAAAACTTCCTCTGTCATGCTGGCCGGGAAATACCAAGTCTAGGTGATTTATTTTATATTCATAGATTATTTGCCACACCATTGATTTAACTACTGTAGGTTGTTTTGGGTTATATAAAACTTCTTTTTAAAGTACTAATTAAAATATTTGAAAAAATAATGCACAGGTGCAAAATTCAAGATATGAAAAGGGTACTTGAAAAACACATTTTTTTCCCCCCAGACAATGAGTTTTCCTGCCTGGGGGCTACCATTTTGATGATTTATTGGGCTCCTTTCACAGACAGACTGTGCGCATAAAAACACATACTTATTCTTAAAAATACAAGTGACAGCCTACTAGTGAATACTAGTCACATTCTTTTACATTTTGCTTTTTTCACTTACTGTAAATCAGAGATCATTCAGAATAGAGCAGTTAAGGCAATTCTATTTAAAATTACATACCTAGCTCCCTTCCCTTGCTTCCCTTTTATTTCTAAACCACTCCTTACTTTGTAACACACTGTACTTGAATTATTTATTATGTTTATTGTTTGTCTTTCCCTTGGAATGGAAGCACCATGAAGACAGAAAATTCTTGTATAATGTGACCTTTGTTGTATATGTAACACCTAAGTGACTAGTGCATAATAGGGTCTCAAAAAGGGCATAATGGACTGGTCTAGATTTTATTTCCTGTGTTTAAAGCTCTTCCTTTGCAATTAAAAAGTCATTTTAAAACTGGAGGAAAAAAAAAACAAAAAACTTAAGGCAACATCAAAGTCTTCACTGAAATGTTACACTTTTTGAAAATACTGTAACTATTGCTTCTTCTACCCTACCCCCCTCAACTAAGTCAACAGATCTTCAAAAACTCATATTCCATTCTAATAAGAAAACTTCAAAGGATTATTGTAGGCAGTCATAAATTTTCTTTAAAAAACAAAAATATTGTTTTTTCAAATATTGTTTGAACTATTTCAACAAATACTGTTGAATGAATGAATGAATGAATAGTTTGAAGGGAAAATGATGGACTGATAGAAACCCATACGGTAAAGGAGATATGTAGAAATATAAGATATTTGAAATCATTCATGTCAAAAACATTGGTGAGATTAAACCTGTGCTTCAGTAGCTAAAGCGAAATACTCACATAGCCGTCTCTGCTGATTTCCACACAGGTTTGTGCTCAAGTTGTTCAGAAAAGGCCAAATGCCTTCAGCTACTTTATCTCTTCCTATTCCCAGGGCTCTGCTTTTCTTCAGACTTTTTTTTCAATCTATAATCTTTTCACTTAATTACTTCTTTCTCAACTCCATATCACCTATGTCTGTAATAGCATTTTGTGAAAATATAATAGAGTTCTTGGGCCTTTTTTAGAGAGTGTCTCTGTAGTGAGATATTGCTTGCTAAGTCCCAGGAGTTAGCAGTTGTCAACAGGCTGTAGAACGATGTCTAGGATTCGCTATATGACAGGGAGCAGAAACCCCCTCTTCACATTTTGGAAATGCACAGTAGCCACTGAAAGAGTTTTGATTTCTCAGAAATGTCATCTGTGTTTTTATGTGATAATTACAGGAAAAAGAGATGGGAAAAGGGGTTTCAATTGACCTAAGTAAAAAATTCTTTTATCATTAAAAGAAGTGGAGAAAAACAAAATAAAGGGCTTACTCTCATGGCCCCCTTTAGATACCTAATTGGAGAAGGAAATGGCAACCCACTCCAGTGTTCCTGCCTGGAGAATCCCAGGGACGGGGGAGCCTGGTGGGCTGCCGTCTATGGGGTCGCACAGAGTCGGACACGACTGAAGTGACTTAGCAGTAGGAGCAGATACCTAATTTGGTTGGACTAGTGGCTATTTGGGAATATTCTGAATTTGTGTTTTTTACATTTTGTAAAGCAGTGGTAGATATTATACATGAAAAGGGCCACAAGAGAAAGAATCTTTAGAGGCTGTGGGGAGGTAGGTTATAATTTTTTGTGTCGGTCAAATATGAATTATATAAAACCCTACATCAGAACTGTTTTAATGTTGAACTTAAATCAGTGCCCTTCATAACTTAATACCTATCCTCCAAGAAGATCATTTATAAGCAAATGATGTATTTTAATTGAACACTAGAAATTTAGAAAAAGAAGTTTATAAAATCTCATCAAAATCCACTTCTTAGACATAAAAGCTTTTGTTATTTTTGGTGGTGGCTGACTTCCTGTGTCCACTCTTCCTTTTTAAAGAATAAAGCATCATTTGAGAGAGGGAGGGATACCAAGGAAAGGACGCCTGAGAAAACTGATTCTGAGAAGCCCAGTTTTCTGGCTACTATGCCTGAAAGGAACAAAGGAAGAGACAGGAAAATTCTAAAAGAAAAAGAAAAAAATCCTTAAAGTCTTCAAATAAACGTGTCAGGAATAATTTATTGTAGGGGCAAAACAATCAGAAAATACTGAGCCAATTACCACATATGTCATAACATAATTAATCTTTATGTTGTTAACCTTATTATGACCAGAAAAATATGTTTGATGTACTTCAAGGAATGGTGTAAAAACCATTTTAATGGCATTTCTATCCAAAATGATTATAATAAGGAATTTAAGGTCAGTTTTTTATATTGATCCACCCTCCTACCGTGGATACCACTCATGCAGTTACCACATCCACCTTTTCATTACCAGCAACTGCCATACTTCCATTTCAAACATCTCATTTTCTGATCATTACCTGTTGTCTATTCAGCTCACTTACCCTGTTCAGTCCCACCCTTGTTAGTTCCTAACTTCATCAGTACCTCTGATTCCCTGCCCTCATCCTTCATTGTTTTATATTCCTCAGTTACTTCCCTCATCTTTTCACTTAATCTTCCTACCCAGCTAATATTTCATGTACTACTATGATTATTTTCTTGAAAATGCTTCTTGATTCCTTTGGCCATATTTCTGTTCACTTTCCTTGCCTGGAAAATACCAACCCTGATTTCACCCAAATAACTGCCCACTATACACCTCCAAGCAGCTAAATGTTGCTGGAGAAAATCCAACGATTGTGCCAGCTAGAGTCATTTCAAAACCATGACCACTGTGGTAAAGGCACAGTAACCTGAGTGCCATCCTATTGTACTTGCTGAGCATATTCAATTTCTCAGTCTCTGAAATGGTGCCTTAAACTTCTACTTTTCTCCCCCCCTCCCCCGTCAATTACCTGTTATGATCTCACTATTTTTTTTTTTTTAACCACTAATTCTGAGAGCCCATGTTATAGATATTTGACTCGAGCACATCTCTTGGTCCGTCTCTAAGGCCATTCTCTCTAGGTATTCCTGGATCTGATCCCATGCCATCTTCTTAAAGGCTTCACTCCTCTAACTATGCTCTTCTTTCTCCAAGTTATCAGTTCATCTCTCTCCACTGGCTTAGATCTGACAGCACTCCGGTAATGACTTAGTTCACCAACCTTGAGCATTCGTTCTTTTCTTAGGATGCTTGTATGTTGTAGTTTTTAGTGCTTCTGCTTGGAAAGCTCTTTTCTCAGACCTATAACAATGGCCTCATTATTCTGGTCTCAGCTGAACTTCTTAATCTTTGAGGACCTTCTTAACTTAAAGTAGCTCTCCCATCCACCACCTTTCAGGCAGGCACTGTATGTCACATTATACAATTTTATTTTATTCATGGTACATGTTACTGTGTTTTTAATCACTGTGGTTGTATATTTCTTTTCCCACTGGAGAGTAAGGTTATTTAGGGCATAGACTGCCTCTTCTTCATTACTATGTTACTATACCTGGTCCAGCATAGATTCTTGATAAATACTGACTGATGGATTGACTGACTTTGAAAATATTGTTCCCCAGTAACACTCAGTAAAAGATATATTACTGTACTTATTCCTTCAAACAAACCCATTTCTGGAAGGCTAGTGAAAAATAGAAGATGATATCACTCTAATTTCAGAAAGTGAAGAGGAATTAAAGAGCCTCTTGATGAGGGTGAGAGAGGAGAGTGAAAAAGCTGGCTTAAAAGTCAACATTTGAAAAACTAAGATCGTGGCATCTGGTCCTATCACTTTGTGTCAAATAGAAGGGGAAAATATGGAAGTAGTACCAGATTTTATTTTCTTGGGTTCAAGAACCACTGTGGATGGTGACTTCAGCCATGAAATTAAAAGATTCTTGCTCTTTGGAAAGAAAGCTATGACAATGTGTCAAAAAGCAGAGATACCACTTTGCCCAAAAGGTCTGTATAGTCAAAGCTATGGTTTTTCCAGTAGTCATGTATGGACTTGAGAAATGGACCATAAAGAAGGTTGAGCACTGAAAAATTTATGCTTTTGAATTGTGGTGCTAGAGAAGACTCTTGAGAGTCCCTTGGACTGCAAGGACATCAAACCAGTCAATCCTAAAGGAAATCAATCCTGAATATTCACTGGAAAGACTGATACTAAAGTGAAGCTCCAATTCTTTGGCCACCTGATGCAAACAGTTGACTCACTAGAAAAGACCCTGATGCTGGGAAAGATTGAAGGCAAAAAGAAAAGAGGGTGGCAGAAAATGAGATGGTTAGATAGCATCCCTGACTCAATGGACATAATCTGAGCAAACTCTGGGAGATAGTGAAGGACAGGGAAGCCTGGAGAGCTGCAATCCATAGGGTCACAAAGAGTTGGCCACAACTTAGCAACTAAACAACAGCCAGTGAATAAAAATAATATTATAAACACCTCTAATAATAAAAATGCTTGTCTAGCACTCTCTATGTGCCAGACACTCTTCTGGATCCTCCAAATATTAGGTTACTTGAATCTCACACCAACCCTTTGAAACGCATACAGCTATTACACCCATTTTACAAATGGGGAAACTGAGGCACCCAGTGCACCAGCACAATTAGGAGTTTCTCCAAACTCAGGCTTTATTGTTGCTTCAGTGGGAAAAATATTGAGCAGTGTTTATCTAATATGAATCCCCTCATATCATCACATCTGTATGTGGTCATTTCCATAAGAAAGAACCACCATTTAGTATAAAATATTAGGAAATCTTGTAGTTACCTGTGATCATTGTTGATTCACTGTACACCAGGAACAGACTAGGTATTATGGAGCATACCAAAGAAGAATAAAACATGGTCCTTTCTAGAAATACAGGGGGTAATCTATGTAGTAAGAGGGCTCAGTTCTGTTCAGTTCAGTTCAGTCGTTCAGTCGTGACCGACTCTTTGCGACCCCATGAATCATAGCACGCAAGGCCTCCCTATCCATCACCAACTCCTGGAGTTCACTTATACAAAAAAAACCTGTATAATATCATTAAACAAAATGAGCAAATTGATAAAATATACCTTTGCATGCACACTTCTAATTTTTAGATGACAATTTTCTGTTTCGAAGATATGGACAATATTTATTAAGTGGCCACATCACCATACCTTGGTACCAACTTCCGAAATCTTAGGATATATATAGAATGTTGGATCTAAACAAGAATATTTATGTTTGTACATTAGATAGCCTGCCCTCTCTGAACACCATGACGGGAAATATTACCTGGTTCAGATACTACTTTTCTCTGTACTATACTGAGTCTTTTTTCCCACTAGTTTCAGTCTTTATGTAAACATAAAAACATCAGTAAAGTTCTCTACATACCACTAGATGAACTATGATTTTTTTTAACTCACAAAGAGGTAATTTAAGGACTAATATAGACAGCATATCTTAAACAATCCAGTCATAGCTCCAGCATAGGTTGGGTGACACTCAGCCTATTTCACTACACCACTGGGAATATCCTTAGGCAGTAGTGACTAAGGGAGCTTGTCCCTTCATCCTGTTTTTACATCCTGCACTAGCCCACATCCTCCTGGGCCAGCCTGGGAAGAGCTCATTTCAGACATGATTGCCAGGAGTACCTGGTTTGTGTCTGTAATTTCTCCAAGTTAAGTCCCTAAAATATCTTAACTTTCTATCTAAACTACACAGTCTGCACTAACTCTATCAATTCTCTAGATCCATACCTTCCCTGTGTTTACTGAACACATCTGCAGTGCTCGAAATTTATGATGTGCAGTTTTTTCATATGCAAGTGTCTACTAATGCTTTCTATAAAGAAAAATGTGTTTTGTACTGCCTTTTATCATCTTTAATTCAAAGCCTCTATCTATATCTAGGATGTGTGGAATTTTAGGATTTCTTGGTGGAATAGATTGAATTGTGTCCCCCCTGTCCCCTGAGAGGTATATGCCAGTCCTCACAGCCAGTACCTGTGAATGTGACCTTATTTGGAAATCAGGCTTTTGTGGAGATAATTAAGGACCTTGAGGTGAGATCATCCCGACTTTAGGATGGGCTGTAAATCCAGTAACTGGTATCATTATAGGAGAAAGGAGAGAGAGATTTGAGACACAAACACAGAAAGGAGAAGACCAGGGGAAGACAGAAGTAGATAGTTATGCAGTCTTAAGCCAAGGCTTCCCTGGTGTCTCAGAGTTAAAGTGTCTGCCCCCAATGCGGGAGACCCGGGTTCAATCCCTGGGTCGGGAAGATCCCCTGGAGAAGGAAATGGTAACCCACTCCAGTATTCTTGCCTGGAGAATCCCATGGACAGAGAAGCCTGGTAGGCTACAGTCCACGGTGTCGCAAAGAGTCGGACACGACTGAGTGACTTCACTTCACTTCAAGCCAAGGAGTGCCAAAGGTTGCTGGCGGCAGGGGAAGGGGGAGGAGCAGGGAACAGTCTCCCTCAGATCCTGCAGAGGGAGCCAACCCTGCTCACGCCTTGATTCTGTTCTTCTGTCCTCTAGAAGTGTAATGGAGTAAATTTCTGTTGTTTTAAGCCAGCATTTTGTGGCAATTTGTTGTGACAGCTTTAGGAAACAAATGCACTTGATTTAAGGTTTCCCTGGAGGCTCAAATGGTAAAGAATTTGCCTGCAACGCAGGAGAGCCAAGTTCGATTCTTGGGTTGGGAAGATTCTTCTGGAGAAGGGAATGGCTACCCACGCCAGTATTCTTGTCTGAAAAATTCCATGGCCAGAGGAGCCTGGGGGGTTACAGTCCATGTGTTTGCAAAAAGTAATACCGCTGAGCAATTAACACTTTCACTTCTTTCACACTTGGTTTTAGGTGGGCAAATAATAAATTCAGGTTTGGGTAATGCCATGAAGATCCTTGTCTACTTTATGGTTCATTCCTGTCTCATATATTATCAAATGCCTGCTTTGGTTCTAGTACCTGGGTTAGGGGCTATTTCTCCCAATCTTTATAGTAAGAACAATCCAATACTAACAATCAGCCTACCAACTACCAAAAAAGAAAGCTGTACTTCTGTGCTTTTGTTTTTTAAGTATTTCATGTGTGTTTTACATATGATCTTATTGGAAAACTTCAATGGCCATATTTTTATTAATATTTTAATGAATAATGCCACACTTAGAATTTTGGTGAAATAAATTTTCTGGTAGAATTTTAGTCAAAATATTGCAGAGAGAAACATACTTAGCAACATGATCTTAGATACTTAAGACTGTCATTTGCACAGTATGGATTTTCAGAATCCTTCTTCAGGGCCCTTCTTGGCTCCACATTAGTGGATTTCTTGGATCTTGCTTCTCAAAGTGTATCAGAGATTCTCCACATTCATCTATATACTTTAATCTATTCCATGCTTGTCAACAGCCCTCACAGTTCTATGTCTGCCCTTTCTGATCACTCGGTGAAGTCTTAGCAGTTCTAGGACATAAAAACTTAATTTAGTTAATAATCACAGTTGTTGTTATTCAGTTGCTAAGTCGTGTCCAGTTCTTTGCGACCACATGGACTGTAGCCTGCCAGGCTTCTGTGCTCATGGGATTTCAAATCCCAGGCAAGAATACTGAAGTGGGTTGCCATTTCCTTCTCCAGGGGATCTTCCCGGACCAAAGATTGAACCTGTATCTCCTGCATTGACAGGTGGGTTTTTTTTTGTTTTTGTTTTTTTACCACTGAGCCACCAAGGAAGCCCCAAAGTAGGTGAACACCGATTGTATTTGTACCATTTATAAAAGGGACAACCAAGGGTTTTTATCCCAGATTCTGTAATCTTAGGTTCCTATCTAACCTTCTTTATTTATATTAAGCTCAAACTGAAACTAAGGATTTGTTTCAATTATGAATTTAGGCTTCAAACTATGGAGCCTAGAAGTATAATGTATTAATATAAACCTGTGATTTTGCCACAATAGAAATTATTAATATTTCTGGATTTCCTTACACATTATAGTATTTTTAAAATGTTGTTCATGCTAGTAGCTATATTAGAAATATAGTAGTTATTAGCTCCATCAGTAGAGCTGTTATGTAATATGTTATTAAAGAAGTTGCCTGTTACTATATCATAACACTTTCATTTAATATTTTCATAGTTTTGTTTCAGTTGCTTTTCAATTGTAATTTGATTTCAGATACATTTGTAAATCTGTTTCTTTTTATGCATTTATACATTTTCTTTTGGGAGGAGTTAACAGGCTTCACCAAGACTGTCAAAGACATTAATGTTATAGACAATTTTAAGAACCCCTACATTAGCTCTTAGAAAGAAAGACAACTGAGGTCTGAGGTCACGAAATCATTTACTTCTTCAGAAAACTGGGTTATTGAGCATATTTCCTTTTGATGGCAAAGACATATAGCAATGTGTGTTTTTCAGTCTTCCAAAAATGACCCAAACACTTATTCTCTTTAGTTACTTTACATTTTATTTACACTTTGTGTAATAGCTTTATTTTTGGTGTCATATAGGGCAAGTTTGATTAGATTTTTCTGCCCAAGGTTACAAAAGGTTGTAATCATCAATCATTAGCAGCTCTCAGTTTTGATCTGGAGCACGTGAGAATCTTTACCCCACATTACTCATAGACCTTATTTGATTTGTCACTGGAAATGGGAAGCATGCTACCCTTGGAATGTTAAGGCTGAAGGCACCAAGTCATTTCACAGGAAAACAGTGACATAAGAAAAAGGTCATGTGAAAACAGGATGATAGAAATTCCTTTATGAAAATGAAAATGCTCTGTTTATATCACTTTGCCTTTTATAATGGCAAATTACTCTGCTGATGATATGGCTTCTGAGTGTACAGGTTGGGCTGAATTATCTCGGTTATGACATGTAATTACATTCCTCTTCTTACATTCCTCAAAGCAAGCAGGCTTATTGTTGTTTTTGATTCTCCTTAGGGTGAAGAACCATAGAATGCTCTCCTTTCTGAACCAATTAAAAAAAAAACCCACATCATCAGCAAAAGTACTTATGTATATATTCACACATACATATTTAAGTAACAGATTCATTAATTCATTCAATGAACATTAGTTAAGTGCTGATTATCTCCCCTGCCTCTGCTATAGACTGTGATGTCAGTGCTGGCATTGTCTCTCTTAGACCTCACCCATAATGTTACCGAGAGAATGCAAGACACCATGCTCATGTAGCTGTTTTCCTCTCTAAATCACGTTTTCTATTTCAGGAACATACTGGTTCTTCTTTTCCCTTTCAGAATCTTTTTTTTAATTTTAATTTTTCTAGTTTTTTTTCACTAATGTATAACTGACAGACCTTATTGTATGTTTAAGGTGTTCAGCATCGTGATTTGAATTACATCCATCATGACATGATGACCACAGTAGGTTTAGTAAACATCCATCATCTCACATAGATACAACATAAAAAAATGGAAAGAATATATTTTTCCTTGTGATAATAACTCTTAGGATTTAGTCTCTTCACAGCTTTCTCTTTTCAACTTTCAATGTTAATTATCTTTATCATATCATACATTACATCCCTATTACTTATTTAACTTGTAACTGAAAACTGTCCCTTTTAATAACCTTCATCTAATTCCCCTCCCACACTCCGTGTCTCTAGTAACCACAAATCTGATTTCTTTTTCTATGAGTTTGTTTGCTTTTGAAGTATAATTAACCTACAACACTGTAATTGACCTGGTACACAACATAGTGATTTGATATTCCTTTACATTTCAAAATGATCACCACAGTAAATCTAGTCACCATCTGTCATTATACAAAGATATTACACAATTGCTGACTGTATTATCCACAATGTACATGTCATAGCTTGACTCATTTATTTTGTAACTGAAAGTATCGTACCTCTGAATCTCCCTCACTTATTTTTCTCCTCCCCTCAACACCCTCCCCTCTGGCAACCACCTACTTATTCTCTGTATCTATGACTCTGCTTCTGTTTCGTTATGATTTCTCATTTGTTTTGTTTTGTAGATTCTGTACATAAGTAAACGGAATACTCATATACAGTTATACGTATATACATGAAGTCACACTGTATTTGTCTATCCCTGTCTGACTTATTTCACTTAGCATAATAGACCTCTAGCTTTATCATGCTGTCACAAATGGAAAGATTTCATTCTTTTTGATGGCTGAATAATATAACATATAATTATATATATATATATATATGTACCACATCTTATTTATCATTCATTTAGGTTACTTCCATGTCTTAGATACTGTAAATAATGCTGCAGTGAACTTAGGGAGCATATATCCTTCCAAATTAGTGTTTTTGTTTTCTTTGGGTGAATACCCAGAAGTGGAATTGCTGGATCATATAGTAGTTCTATTTTTAATTCTTTGCTGAATCCCAATACTGTTTTACATAGTGGCTGCACCAATTTACATTCCCAACAGTAGTGCACAAGTGTCCCCTTTTCTCCATTCACACCAACACTTGTTATTTGTTGTCTTTTCGACAATAGGCATTCTGACACATGCGAGGTGATATCTAATTGTAGTTTAGATTTGCACTTCCATGTTGATTAGTGATGTTGAACATCTTTTTTTGTGCCTGTTGGCCATCTGTCTGTCTTCTTTGTAAAAACCAGTATTCACGTCCTCTGCCCACTTTTAAATTGGGTTGTTCATTTTTTGATGTTGAGTGGTATAAGTGTATATTTTGTATATTAACTTACCCTTTGTTGGATATATCATTTGCAAATATCTTCTCCCATTTAGTAGGTACCTTTTAGTTTTGCTGATAGTTTCCTTCACTGTGCAAAAGGTTTTTAGTTTGATGTAGTCCCATTTCTTTTTCGCTTTTGTTTCCTTGGCCTAAGGTGCCATATCCAAAAAAATATTGTTAAGACTGATGTCAAAGAGCATATTGCCATGTGTTCCTCCAGAAGTTTAATGGTTTCAGGTTTTACATTTAAGTCTTTAATCCATCTTCAGTTTATTTTTGTATATGACGTGAGAAAGTGCTTTAAAATAAGATGAAAGGACAGAATACAGGGCTAAGAGTAGAGCTAGGTTTTCTAGGAGTAAAATGATGGTGACAAAGCCACTGGGTACTTTCTTTGGGTCTGTTGCTTGATTCTCTTTGTGCTTCTCCTTCATCCCTCTCTCTGCCAATTCTTCTCTAACATTTGTTTACAGGGAGGAACATGGCCCCTAAGAGCTTCTAAATTTACATACTTCATTTCTTGGCAAGTGGAGAGAAAAACTCTCCTTATCTTGATGTCAATATCCAAAGGCTTCCTTTAGAAAACCTGCTTCTCTGCATTCGATCTATGTATACTTGAGGCCAATTAACTAGGGCCTGGTTGAATATGTTGAGGTTTCCTTGATGGCTCAGCAGGTAAAGAATCTGCCTGCCAATGCAGGAGTCACAGAAGACGCTAGTTTGATCCTTGGGTTAGGAAGATCACCTGGAGGAAGAAATGACAACCCACTCCAGTATTCTCGCCTGGAAAATCCCATGGACAGAGGAGCCTGGTGAGCTACCATCCAATGGGTTGCAAAGAGTCAGACAGGACTGAGTGACTAAGCAGAAGCGGAGTGGAGATGTTATATGGTACATGGCTGGGTACACTTTTATGATAGTAATGGAGAGGGCAGTTCTCAGAGAAAGGAGAGGGGAGGAATAATTCCTGTATTGAGAGGAGGTTCCAAAGTGGGCTCAGTCAGAACTGGGACTCAGTGGTAGGATAATGGTAAAAAACTGGCTTGTCCACTTACTAGGCATGTGGTCTGGGGCAAGTCACTAAACTTGACTAATATTTTATAGGGTTACTGGGGGATCAAATGAGACAGTAATCTGACAAATGATTTGTACATGGTAAAAAAACTATGTTCAGTTCAGTCGCTCAGTCATGTCCTACTCTTTGCAACACCATGGACTGCAGCACACCAGGCCTCCCTGTCCATCACCAAATCCTGGAGTTTACCCAAACTCATGTTCATTGAGTCACTGATGCCATCCAACCATCTCATCCTCTGTCATCCCCTTCTTCTCCTGCCATCAACCTTTCCCAGCATCAGGGTCTTTTCAAATGAGTCAGCTCTTTGCATCAGGTGGCCAAAGTATTGGAGTTTCAGCTTCAACATCAGTTCTTCCAGTGAACACCCAGGGCTGATCTCCTTTAGGATGGACTGGTTGGATCTCCTTGCAGTCCAAGGGACTCTCAGGAATCTTCTCCAAAACCACAGTTCAAAGGCATCAATTCGTCTGCGCTTAGCTTTCTTTACAGTCCAACTCTCACATCCATAAATGACTACTGAAAAACCATAGCCTTGACTAGATGGACCTTTGTTAGCAAAGTAATGTATCTGCTTTTTAATGTGCTGTCTAGGTTGGTCATAACTTTCCTTCCAAGGTGTAAGCGTTTTTTAATTTCATGGCTGTGGTCACCATCTGCAGTGATTTTGGAGCCCCCCAAAATAAAGTCTGCCACTATGTAATTGATGTTTATTATTATTGTTGACATCCTTAGTATTGCAAGTTTCCAATAAGATCCTAGGAATTAAACATTTTCTCTTTATAAATAAATTTTAAGTTTAGACTTTGTAAAGGGCAGGACATTTCCAAGACCAATAAAACTCAGCTCTAATCTTTTAGCATACATTAACCTATCTAATGAGTGAATGTATCAGTCAGTAGGGGTATGAGTCAGATGTAAATCTTGATTGTTTGGTGATGGATTCAATTAGTCATACTTTCAGTGTCATTTCCTCTAAGAACTCTTTAATTAATGAATCAACAGTAGTCTCTTCTTCTATACTCCTATATGATTTATTCAACTCCTTGCCCAACTATTATACTGAAAAATTTCCTCAGAAGGCTTGGAGTAACAGAAAGACAAGACATAGATACCCTTTGAGGAAATACATTTATTTATAGTAGGAGTGCAATACAGAGTGCAGTTAGGGTAAATAGTGGCACGATTAGCATCATCAGTGAGTACAAAGATGCAAGTTTCAGAGTGCCCCCATCTAATCAGGGATTACATGATTGGGAGTGCAGACTGCAAGTCTTTCTGGAAGTGCAACTTATCCCTTGCCCTGTGCAGTGTTTATGCAAAAGGCTGGAGAATGTTTCAGTTCAGTTCAGTTCAGTTCAGTCGCTCAGTCGTGACTGACTCTTTGTGACCCCATGAATCACAGCACGCCAGGCCTCCCTGTCCATCACCAACTCCCGAAGTTCACTCAAACTCATGTCCACAGAGTCGGTGATGCCATCCAGCCATCTCATTCTCTGTCATCCCCTTCTCCTCCCACCCCCAATCCCTCCCAGCATCAGAGTCTTTTCCAGTGAGTCAACTCATCGCATGAGGTGGCCAAAGTATTGGACTTTCAGTTTTAGCATCAGTCCTTCCAATGAACATCCAGGATTGATCTCCTTTAGGATGGACTGGTTGGATCTTCTTGCAGTCCAAGGGACTCTCAAGAGTCTTCTCTAACACCACAGTTCAAAAGCATCGATTCTTCGGCGATCAGCTTTCTTCACAGTCCAACTCTCACATCCATACATGACCACTGGAAAAACCACAGCCTTTACTTACATGTTGTTTTGTCTGGATCTCCGCTGATCTCCCTCACTTGGTCCAGATACACTTTATCAGGCTTGTGCGTGCGTGCTTAGTTGCTTCAGTCTCATCTTTGGGACCCCTTGGCCTGTAACCTGCCAGACTCCTTTGTCCACGGGATTTTCCTGGCAAGAATACTGGAGATGGTTGCCATGCCCTCCTCCAGAGGATCTTCCCAACCCAGGGATCAAACCCGCGTCTCTTGCATGTCTACTGCATTGCAGGTGGATTCTTTACTGCTGAGCCACCAGGGACACCCCTTATCAGGCTCAGCATTGTCTAATGCAGCACATGACTGAGGCAGTGCATTCAGTCCTCATCCATTAGCCTCAGACTCTTTAGCTGATCCAAACATGTTCCTAAATCCAGGATTATAGAATGAGAATAGGCATCAATTCCCCAGAATTCTTTGGATCCATTTTAGGAAGCTCTTAAATCATGTAAAAGGCATAAACTAGAAGTCTTAGAACATTAAAAAAATGTAGTCTTCTAATATTCATTTGTGTATTATCCTCTCTCTTAGATTATAAACCTTTTGGGAAGGGACTATAATTTATTTTATATAAAATTATATTTTATAGAAACTTTATAACACCCCAGCACAAACTCTTGTGCATACATGCACCCCAAAATTCTTCTCTTAACAAGTGATTTCTTCATTATCCAGAACATGGATACCTACTTACTCCTTCTATCTTTCCTATTTTCTGAAAATGTCTTTCAGAAATCTTTGTCATCACCTTCTCTGGGACATCTCCCTGAATTTTCCAGGCAGTTAGTGTCTCCACTCCCATGCCCCAGTAGCATTTTCATTTTACCTGTATAAGCACTGTTTCCACTGTGTTGTAATTACATATCCTCCTCTAGATTGTGAGTTTATCAAGGGCTTGAACTATGAGTCATTCATTTCTGTGTTTCTTTCAGGCAGCTAAAGCTAGAATTAATTCATCATGAAAGTTATTGAAGGCATGAATCCTTAAGCTCTCCCTCCCCACTGATTTCTTGTTATTGTAATGGAAGCCACAAATTATGTGATTAGCAGGTCCTCGAATACAGAAAGACAATGTAACTTACAAGGCAAAAATGTGACCTCCAGAATTAGATTGCTTAGGTCGAATTCCAAATCTGCTACTTACTAACTGTGTGACTTGGGTCAGTTACTTAGCTTCTCTGTGTCTCAGCTTCTTTAAGAAGGAGTCCTTGGGCCTAGAAAAGAAAACAACCGTCTCAGAGGCCCTTGCTGAATCATCTAACTTCGGGGAAAACAAAACCGAACTTTATGTCCCGCCTTGATGCTCTGACAGTTGCATCTACCTGGGACTTATCACCCTCTGCCCAGAAACCTCCCACCCCCTACATCTGCCCGGGACTTATCACCCGCTGCCCAAAACTTCCCATCCCCTGTTCAACTACAACTGCCATCTCAACTAAAGATTATCCAAAACGTCCAGTCTGAGTAACGTTTCCCTTATCGCTTCCACAGACGTCCCTTTAAATATGAAGTCTCGAAAAAAGCTTCCCTACCTTTAGGTAGGAAGGCAGACAGAGATTGGTGGGCGAGCGGAAGCTGAGAGCAGACCCGGTTACTTAGAATCTTCTGCTTTCCTGGAGAGGGCATATCCTCTTTTCCTCACCTCACTTTAAAAATCTCAGTATAGGGAGACGCCCGGCTCCGGCGGCGCAGACGCGGGAGACGCCCGGCTCCGGCGGCGCAGACGCGGGAGACGCCCGGCTCCGGCGGCGCAGACGCGGGAGACGCCCGGCTCCGGCGGCGCAGACGCGGGAGACGCCCGGCTCCGGCGGCGCAGACGCGGGAGACGCCCGGCTCCGGCGGCGCAGACGCGGGAGACGCCCGGCTCCGGCGGCGCAGACGCGGGAGACGCCCGGCTCCGGCGGCGCAGACGCGGGAGACGCCCGGCTCCGGCGGCGCAGACGCGGGAGACGCCCGGCTCCGGCGCAACCGACCACGTGCAGAATCGTGGCTGAGAGGAGCTACCCCGCGCCCAGGGTTATGGCGGTGGCCGAGAGGAGCTGTACCACGTTCAGGAGGTGGTGGCTGCTTGGGCACTGGAGGGCCGAGAGGAGCTGATCTACATTCAAAGCAGGAGGCGCGGCCTTGAGGGGATACCCCTCGTCCAAGGTAAGGTACAGCAGCTGCGCCTTGCTGGAGCAGCTGGGAAGAGATACTCCACAACCAAGTGGAATATAAGAATCCAGTGTTCTGGGGAGGAAGGAACAAGATGGCGGAGGGATAAGATGGCAAGACCACTTTCTCCCCCACAAATTCATCAAAAGAACATTTGAATGCGCAGTAAAGTCCACAAAGCAACTTCTGAATACTGGCAGAGGACATCAGGCTCCCAGAAAAGCAGACCATTGTCTTCTAAAGGAGAGAGAAGAAATCCAGCTCCACCCACCAGAACACCGACACATGCTTCCGTAACCAGGGAACCCGGACAAGTCACCCGTCCAACCCCACACACAGCGAAGAAACTACGTAATAAAGAGAACTCCACAAACTGCAAGAAGAGGGAAAGGCCACCCCAAGCAAAACAATATAAGCAAGATGAAGAGGCAGAGAAATACCCAGCAAGTAAAGGAACAAGATAATTGCCCACCAGCACAAACAAAAGAAGAAGATATAGGGAATTTACCTGATAAAGAATTTCAAATTTTGATGGTGAAAATGATTCAAAATCTTGAAAGCAAAATGGAGTTACAGATAAATAACCTGGAGAAAAGGATTGAGAAGATGGAAGATAGATTTAATAAGGACTTAGAAGAAATAAAAAAGAGTCAATATACGATGAATAATGCAGTAGATGAGATCAGAAACACTCTGGAGGGAACAAACAGTAGAATAACAGAGGCAGAAGACAGGATAAGCGAACTAGAAGATAGAATTGTAGAAATAAATGAAACAGAGAGGAAAAAAGAAAAACGAATTAAAAGAAATGAGGACAATATTAGAGACCTCTGGGACAATGTTAAACGCTCCAACATTCGAATCATAGGAGTCCCAGAAGAAGAAGACAACAAGAAAGACCATGAGAGAATACTTGGGGGGATAATAGTTGAAAACTTCCCTAAAATGGGGAAAGAAATAATCACCCAAGTCCAAGAAACCCAGAGAGTCCCCAACAGGATAAACCCAAGGAGAAATACTCCAAGACACATATTAATCAAATTAACAAAGATCAAACACAAAGAACAAATATTAAAAGCAGCAAGGGAAAAGCAGCAAATAACACATAAGGGGATTCCCATAAGGATAACAGCTGATCTTTCAACAGAAACTCTTCAGGCCAGAAGGGAGTGGCAAGACATACTTAAAGTGATGAAAGAAAATACCCTACAGCCCAGATTACTATACCCAGCAAGGATCTCATTCAAATATGAAGGAGAAATCAAAAGCTTTACAGACAAGCAAAAGCTGAGGGAATTCAGCATCACCAAACCAGCTCTCCAACAAATGCTAAAGGATCTTCTATAGACAGGATACACGGAAAGAGTGAATAAACTTGAACCCAAAGCAATAAAGAAAATGGCTACGGGATCGTAGTTATCAATAATTACCTTAAACGTGAATGGGTTGAAATTTTCAAAAAGGCTAGGAAACAATTCTCATAGTCATCAATAGTTCAGTGTTGAGTTCATGAATAGTTTTTAAGTTTGGGACAAACTGTAGTATTTGCTATTTGAAGTACTATTTGTAATTGGCATATTACGATGTAACATTGGTCTTCATTTCCATCTTAAAACGCCTAAAAATGCCTAACAGGTTTTTAGATTTGTGAATTTTAGTTGAAATGTATTTTACGATGTTACTAAACCTGCAGAAATATTGAAATATTTCAGAGAACTTATTCACTGTACATTTAATTTATTTTATTTATAAAAGTTATGAACTGTAGAAAGTTTTACTTGTTGGGTCAAATGCTTGTTGCTTCAAATGCTTGTTGCATTTGAAGTGCTAGTTACAAGAAAATCAAATACCTTCAATGTATAAATGCTATTAAGTTTTTAAAGGACTCTGGAGTATAAGTAAGTTTGTTTAAAGAAATTTAGTCTGTTCAACTTGAAAAAAATAAATAAAATTGGAAAAAAAAAAAATAAATCCAGCTTGAAAAAAAAAAAAAATGAAGTCTCCCTGATCCCTCTCGTGCTCAGCCTGGTCGTTGGGCTGTCTGTTGCCCCTCCTTGCCTGAATAAAGGTAACCTACCTCCGTTGAGGTCGTCTCTCCTTCTTTTCTGCCTCGGCCAGAACTATACCTTACACTTTGTCTGTAGAGTGGAATATGAATATTATCCACCTCAATAAATTGTTTTATCAAGTAAGACAATATTTGTAAGGTGCTTAGAGAAATGCCTGGCTCATAATAGGTTCCCTGTAAACGCTATCTTTTGTTATTAGAAAATTTTTCAATACATGAATTTAGTAAATTGTGTGAGTGTGCTCAGTCATGTCCAACTGTTTGTGACCCCATGGACCATAGCCCATCAGGTTCCTCTGCCATGGAATTTTCCAGGCAAGAATACTGGAGTGTGTTGCCATTTCCTCTTCCAGGGTGTCTTCCCAACCAAGGGATCAAACCTGTACCTCTTGAGTCTCCTGCATTGGCCTGCGGATTCTTTACCACTACAGCATTAATAAATTAGAGAATGGGAAAAGAGTGGAATGAGGTATTTTGCCCTATTATAATAATGATTTTATTTGTTTATTTCTAACATTGATTTCCTTTTTTTTCTTTTACTTTTATATTCTGTTCCCTTTCTTATTGAGTGATAGGTCCTGTTAGTAGTAATCGAAGTGAGAATTGGGAGTTGAAAAAGCAAGTTTTTGGAAGTCCCTAGACTGAGCAGTGGAGAAGGCAATGGCAAGCCATTCCAGTACTTTTGCCTAGAAAATCCCATGGATGGAGGAGCCTGGTAGGCTGCAGTCCATGGGGTCACTCAGTTGGACACGACTGAGTGACCTCACTTTCACTTTTCACTTTCACGCATTAGAGAAGGAAGTGGCAACCCACTCCAGTGTTCTTGCCTGGAGAATCCCAGGGACGGGGGGAGCCTGGTGGGCTGCCGTCTATGCGGTCACACAGAGTCGGACATGACTGAAGCGACTTAGCAGCAGCAGCAGCAGCAGACTGAGCAGAGTAGACTGTGATAATAACAGGATTGTGATATATATGAGTCATTTGGAAAGGTTTCATGGATGTAGGCCTAACAGGTTTCAGAAGGAATATCCAAAGATGAAAGGAATATAAACTGGCTATTGTATGAAATGCATTCAACATCTGTCACCCTTCTTGGCTATTTAACAGTTCTTTGTTAAATGCAAATACAATGCAACTAACATTTTGGGTGAGCTATACTTCCTTGTTTATAGATTTAGAAATTCAAGGGTCCAAGATTGAGATTTCCTTATTTTTAAGAGGCTTGTAATTATGGATGAAGATTCATGACATTGTACAAAAGGCATTGATCAAAACCATCTGCAAGGAAAAGAAATATAACAACACTCAATGGTTGTCTGAGGAGGCCTTACAAGTAGCTGAGAGAAGAAGAGAAGCAAAAGGCAAAGGAGAAAAGAAAAGATATACCCATCTGAATGCAGAATGCCAAAAAGTCGCTAGGAGAGATAAGAAAGCCTTCTTCAGTGGTCAATACAAATAAATAGAGGGAAACAAAAGAATGGGAAAGACTAGAGATCTCTTCAAGAAAGTTAGAGCTACCAAGGGAACACGTCATGCAAAGATGGGAACAATAAGGGACAGAAAAGTTATAGACCTAACAGAAGCAGAAGATATTAAGAAGTATATACAGAAGTATATAGAGAAGTATATACAGAAGTATATACAGAAGGACTGTACAAAAACAAGACAAAACAAAAACAGTCTTAATGACTGGGATAACCATGGTGGTGTGGTCACTAACCTAGAGCCAGACATCCTGGAGTGTGAAGTCAAGTAGGTCTTAGGAAGCATTAGTATGAAAAAACCTAGTGTAGATGATGGAGTTCCAGCTAGACTATTTCAAATCCTAAAGGATGATGCTGTTAAAATATTGCACTCAATATTCTAGCAAATTTGGAAACTCAGCAGTGGCCACAGGACTGGAAAAGGTCAATTTTCATTCCAGTCCTAAAGAAGGACAATGCCAAAGATTGTTCAAACTACTGCACAATTGCACTCATTTCACATGCTAGCAAAGTAATACTCAGAATCCTTTAAGCTAGTCTTCAACAGTACATGAACTGAGATCTTCCAGATGTACAAGTGAGATTTAGAAAAGGCAGAGGAACCAGAGATCAAATTGCCAACATCCACTGCATCATAGAAAAAGCAAGAGACTTCCAGAAAAAACATCTGCTTCATGGACTCTGCTAAAACCTTTGACTATGTGGATCACAACAAACTGTGGAAAATTCTTTAAGAGATGGGAATACTAGAACACCTTACCTGCCTCCTGCGAAACTGTTATGCGTGTCAAGAAGCAACAGTTAGAACCAGATATGGAACCACAGATTGGTTCCAAATTGGGAAAGGAGTACATCAGGGCTGTATATTGTCACCCTGCTTATTTAACTTATATGCAGAGTACCTCAGGGGAAATGCCAGGCTGAATGAAGGACAAGCTGTAATCAAGATTTCTGGGAGAATTACAAATAACCTCAGATATGCAGATTCAGTTCAGTTCAGTTCAGTTGCTCAGTGGTGTCCGACTCTCTGCGACCCCGTGAATCACAGCACGCCAGGCCTCCCTGTCCATCACCAACTCCCGGAGTTCACTCAAACTCATGTCCACAGAGTTGGTGATGCCATCCAGCCATCTCATTCTCGGTCGTCCCTGTCTCCTCCCGCCCCCAACCCTCCCCAGCATCAGAGTCTTTTCCAGTGAGTCAACTCGTCGCATGAGGTGGCCAAAGTATTGCAGTTTCAGCTTTAGCATCAGTCCTTCCAATGAACACCCAGGATCGATCTCCCTTAGAATGGACTGGTTGGATCTCCTTGCGGTACAAGGGACTCTCAAGAGTCTTCTCCAACACCACAGTTCAAAAGCATCAATTCTTCAGCGATCAGCTTTCTTCACAGTCCAACTCTCACATCCATACATGACCACGGGAAAAACCATAGCCTTGACTAGACGGACCTTGGTGGCAAAGTAATGTCTCTGCTTTTTAATATACTATCAAGGTTGATCATAACTTTCCTTCCAAGGAGTAAGCGTCTTTTAATTTCATGGCTGCAATCAGCATCTGCAGTGATTTTGGAGCCCCCAAAAATAAAGTCTGACACTGTTTCCACTGTTTTTCCATCTATTTCCCATGAAGTGATGGCAGATTACACCACCCTTAAAACAGAAAGTGAAGAGGAACTAAAGAGTCTCTTGATGAAAGTGAAAGAGGAGAGCAGAAAAACTGGCTTAAAACTCAACATTCAAAAAACTAAGATCATGCCATCTGGCCCTATCACTTCACGGCAAATAGATGGGGAAACAATGAAAACAGTGACAGACTTTATTTTCTTGGTCTCCAAAATCACTTCAGCCATGAAATTAAAAGATGCCTGCTCCTTGGAAGAAAAGCTATGACCAACCTAGACAGCATAATAAAAAGCAAAGGTGTCACTTTGCCAACAAAGGTCTGTATAGTCAAATCTATGCTGTTTCCAGTAGTCATGTAAGGATGTGAGATTTGAATCATAAAACAGGCTGAGCACTGAAGAATTGATGTTTTCAAACTGTGGTGCTGGAGAATACTCTTGAGAGTTCGTTGGACAGCAAAGTGATAAAACCAGTCAATCCTAAAGGAAATCAGCCCGAATATTCATTGATTCATGACTGATACTGAAGCCGAAGTTCCAATATTTTGGCCACCTGATGTGAACAGCCAGCTGATGCTGGAAAAGCTTGAGGGCAGGAGGAGAAGAGGGCAACAGTAGATGAAATGGTTGAATGGCATCATCAACTCAATGGACATGAGTTTGAGCAAACTGCTGGAGATAGTGAAGCACAGGGAAGTCTGGCGTGCAGCAGTATATAGGCTTTCAAAAAGTTGGACACGACTGAGTAACTGAACAACAACAAATACTTCAAAGTGTGCATATATAACTCCATTTTTCATCCATAATGCTAGTTTCAAAATCTCTTTTGGTAAGTTTTTTTAAAAAGTCTTGCTGTTGATATAATTTGGTTTTTGGTAGTTGTATGAAGTATGATCTCTTTATATTGTTTGTCCTTGAAATTATAGATATATTTGACTATCTCCTTTCAACTCCTTATAGTACTATAGTTGGATATGACATAGTATAACAGAGCTGCACATTTTTTACCTGGAAACTTTGGCCTGCTGTTTTTGTCTAGAACTTCGTTTTAGTTCTAGATGAGGATGGTGCCACAAAATATGCTGTACTTAATGCCTTTAGCTTAAGCAGAACTGTTCATTGAGAAGCAAGTATTAATATTTGTATAGCCAGCCATAAAATTTAAGTGTATTTTCTTCAGTCTCTTTAAAAATGCTCTCTTTTTTACATAATCAATTATTTGGGGGAAATCAGGAGATGTGGGCTGGCTCAGTGGGTAAAGAATACACCTGCAATGTCAGGGACCTGGGTTGATGCTTGGGTCAGGAAGATCCCCTAGAGAAGGAAATGGCTACCCACTCCAGTATCCTTGCCTGGAAAATCCCATGGAGAGAGGAGCCTGATGGGCTGTAGACCAAAGGGTCACAAAGAGTCAGACACAACTAAGCACAGAGGCATGTTCCTAGGCATCTGTGATGGGACATAGGAGTACTGTCAAGTCATTATGTTTGAACGACGTAGTTTTCAAGATTAGAATTAAGACTGAGGTGTAAATGCATTATTCAAGCACGGTGGAAAAAAAGCCTAAGCTTAAAATATTTTTAAAAATGAATCTTACGTGAAGTGTTTGTTCTAGTAAGTAGGATGTTTGGTTTGGATATTATCAGGGGCATAAGAGAGAAACATATATACTATGGTAATTGGAAACTACAACAAAGCTATCCAGAAATGACTAGAAATAGATTCTGATGACACATTAACCACAAAGGTGAAGCTTGAATGGTTTACAAGGCCGTGAAAATTTAACAGTAAGAGTGTATGTTTACTCACAGCATTCTTTTATTTAAGATGCTAGACGAATGCCTCGCAAGGTCAATGAGAAACACATGTTTAATGAACCACTCCTTTGGTTTTCTTCAAGGCTTCATTTAGTAGAGGTACCCAAATCAAATGTCCTTGTTGTCTTGAGTTTTCTGTAGCCAAACAGAAATTTTAAATATATATCCTCTATTTTCATATTTTTTAGAACAGCATATTTATATAATTCTTTGAATATATCTTTATTACTTTTGACGGCTCAATTTGAGTAAGTCAGTGGGTTTCTGACCCGAAGCTTAAGTTACTATGTCAATTCTGGCATCGGGAAAAACATCATGCTATTTGTGGATACATGTTTATTAAGGAGAACATTTTCAGTGGGGTGGTTGGATATGTGTAAACTTTTAAGTAAATATAAGATTAAAAGGGATATTTCTGTTTCCTCTGGTTATTCCCCATAACCACAAAAATTAGCAAGTGGTGATGGATGACATTTAGATTCAAAGATCTAAATAACTAACTAAATTTTACTTGACTAACAACTTTAAAATGCAACACTTGCTTATATATTTTTCTTTTTTAGTAATGAGGGGGTGAGTTGGGAGGATTTTATAAATATGTGATCTGAAAGAACTTCTATTTAATACTTTAAAAATTATTTTTTATTCATGTTAAAATATACATGGTGTGAAATTTACTATCTTAATCATTTTTCAGTGTACAGATGAGCAGCATTATGTGTATTCCCACTATGCAATCCCAATCATCACCATTTATCTCTATAACTCTTATTTAATATTGTTTTGTGAAGTGAAATTCTCACATCTCAAATTCAAGCTGCCAAGTGTGGAAATTAAGGAGTAGAGCTACTTTATACGAAATGTGAACCATGACTAAGGTAGAATTTGTTGTTGAGTTGCTAAGTCGTGTCTGACTCTTTGTAACCCCATAGACTGTAGCTCACCAGACTCTTCTGTCCATGGCATTTCCCAAGCAAGAATCCTAGAGTGGGTTGCCATTTCTTTCTCCATGGGATCTTCCTAACCCAGGGACTGAACCTATTTCTCCTATATTGGCAGGTAGATTCTTTACTGCTGAGCCACCAGGGAAGTCCAAGGTAGAATTTAAAAACATACAACTTATATTTGTAGAAAAAGAGGAGAAAGCAAATGGGCCATGGTTTAAGTGATTTTGTGGTGGGAGTCAATTTTATTGATCTAAAAATATACTCCATCTGGCTTTATTCTTGGAAAATTTCCATTCCTTAAACCTTGCTATGTGTTTAATTGTCAAGGATTAAATTTGATGCTATATTGAGTGCTACTTTGGTTACAAATTGGATGCAAGGGCAAGGGTCACCATGTCTATTCTGAAGCTGGGAAGATTCTCTTCACAGCTCTCCAGGGGCTTGATGACCCCCTTCTTGCTACAATCTCGGGCCTCTCACAGTCATGACTGGAGAAGAACTTTAGGTCAGAGAGATATTTTTATTTTTCTGGTGCTTAGTCTTTCAGTCGTATGCAACTCCTTGCCATCCTATGGACTGTAGCCCACTCAGCTCCTCTGTCCACCAAATTTTCCAGGCAAGAATACTGGAATGGGTTGCCATTTCCCCCTCCAGGTATCTTTCTGACCCAGGCATCAAACCTGCATCTATTGCATCTCATTGGCAGGCGAATTCTTTACCACGAATGCCACCTGGAAAGTCCTTTATTTTCCTAGGAAGGAGTAATTACTCTCCACATCCTTCATATTTGGATAAGTGCTGAGAAGGATGAGTAACTGATGTCAGAACTAGAAATCAGAGTATTCTGATCTAATTTGGAATTTTTGCGGTCTAGAAAAAAGTCTGTTTCCCTTTGTACTAAGGGAGAGCTTAACCCTGGTGCTACAGGGCAGGGTGAATCTAGCAGTGGCCAGAAATGGGAAAAGCACATATTTTTCCCATGTAATTATCTAGTGGAAAAGACTGGTTATACAGGAATTTTTCAAATCTTAAGTCATGAACTGTTAGGGATTGTGAAATCAAGAGTAGGTTTCCACCAATATCTTCAGTTCAGTTCAGTTCAGTTGAGTCGCTCAGTCATGTCCGACTCTTTGCAACCCCATGAATCACAGCACGCCAGGCCTCCCTGTCCATCACCAAATCCCAGAGTTCACTCAAACTCATGTCGATCAAGTTGGTGATGCCATCCAGCCATCTCATTCTCTGTCGTCCCCTTCTCCTCCCGCCCCCAACCTTTCCCAGCATCAGACTCTTTTCCAGTGAGTCAACTCATTGCATGAGGTGGCCAAAGTATTGCAGTTTCAGCTTTAGCATCAGTCCTTCCAATGAACACCCAGGATTGATCTCCTTTAGAATGGACTGGTTGGGTCTCCTTGCAGTCCAAGGGACTCTCAAGAGTTTTCTCCAACACCACAGTTCAAAAGCATAAATTCTTCGGCACTCAGCTTTCTTCACAGTCCAACTCTCACATCCATACATGACCACAGGAAAAACCATAGCCTTGACTAGACGGACCATTGTTGGCAAAGTAATGTCTCTGCTTTTTAATATACTATCTAGGTTGGTCATAACTTTCCTTCCAAGGAGTAAGCGTCTTTTAATTTCATGGCTGCAATCAGCATCCGCAGTGATTTTGGAGCCCCAAAAAATAAAGTCTGACACTGTTTCCACTGTTTTTTCATCTATTTCCCATGAAGTAATGGGACCAGATGCCATGATCTTTGTTTTCTGAATGTTGAGCTTCAAGCCAACCTTTTCACTCTCCTCTTTCACTAGGCTTTTGAGTTCCTCTTCACTTTCTGCCATAAGGGTGGTGTCATCTGCATATCTGAGGTTATTATTATTTCTCCCAGCAATCTTGATTCCAGCTCGTGCTTCTTCCAGCCCAGCGTTCCTCATGATGTACTCTGCATATAAGTTAAATAAGCAGGGTGACAATATACAGCCTTGACGTACTCCTTTTCCTATTTGGAACCAGTCTGTTGTTCCATGTCCAGTTCTAACTGTTGCTTCCTGACCTGCATACAGGTTTCTCAAGAGGCAGGTCAGGTGGTCTGGTATTCCCATGTCTTTCAAAATTTTCCACAGTTTATTGTGATCCACACAGTCAAAGGCTTTGGCATAGTCAATGAAGCAGAAATGGATCAAATAAAAAGAGTATAGAATGTCATGAGTGCTGCTTCATGAAACATCTTTTAGTTTTATATGTGCATATTCATTTGTTTATGTGTGGGTATGAGTATTGTATATACCATCTGAGTAAGTAGTATTTACCGTGGCCTGCAGTGCAGGAGAGCCATGCTTGATCCCTAGGTTGGGAAGATCATCTGGAGAAGGAAATGGCAACCCCCTCCAGTATTCTTGGCTGGGAAATTCGATGACAGAGAAGCCTGGCAGACTACAGTCCATGGGGTTGCAAAGAGTTGGATAAGACTGAGCAATTAACAGTTTCACTTTCATGAGTATTGTAAATTGGATACAATACAGTGCAGTAAATTGGATAATGCATTATCCAATGCAGTGGATAATTTATTTCTTACCAAGAATTCAATGAGAAAAAAGTTTGAATCTACTGAAATCAGAACTGCTTGCTTTCAATTTTTACAGAGTTTAATTTCCTCAAGGTATTAACTAACATCTGGGTGCCATAAAATCATGTTAGTAAACTTTTTCCAGCTTCTGTTTTCAAATAATTCTCGTGAATGCAATAAACTCAGGGTACTTACCGGTCAGTATGTGGAAATGGTGATTCACTACTAAAAATAGAAGACATTCATCCATATTGCCCAGTATTGTTCTAAGAGTGTTACATGTATTGATCCTTACTACTATTCTTTGGGATCAGAAACATTGTCACCTTCATTCTATAACTAAAAGAATGGAGGCATGGAGAACTTTAGTGAATTGTCAAAACTGCGTGGCTGCTTTGTGGCAAGCCAAAATTCCAGCCCAAGCATCAAATTCTGAGTCCATGACCTTGGCCTCTACTCTATACTACTTTCAGTTCAGTTCAGTTCAGTTGCTCAGTGGTGTCCAACTCTTTCTGACCCCATGAATTGCAGCATGCCAGGTCTCCTGCTCCATCACCAACCCCGGAAGTTTACCCAAACTCATGTGCATCGAGTCGGTGATGCCATCCAGTCATCTCATCCTCTGTCATCCCCTTCTCCTCCTGCCCCCAATCCTTCCCAGCATCAGGGTCTTTTCCAGTGAGTCAACTCTTCACATGAGGTGGCCAGAGTATTAGAGTTTCAGCCTCAGCATCAGTCCTTCCAATGAACACCCAGGACTGATCTCCTTTAGGATGGACTGGTTGGATCACCTTGCAGTCCTAGGGACTCTCAAGAACCTTCTCCAACACTACAGTTCAAAAGCATCAGTTCTTCGGTGATCAGCTTTCTTCACAGTCCAACTCTCACATCCATATATGACCAATGGAAAAACCATAGACTTGACTAGACAGACCTTTGTTGGCAAAGTAATATGTCTGTTTTTTAATGTGTTATCTAGGTTGGTCATAACTTTGCTTCCAAGGAGTAAGTGTCTTTTAATTTCATGGCTGCAATCAGCATCCGCAGTGATTTTAGAGCCCCCCAAAATAAAGTCTGACACTGTTTCCACTGTTTCCCCATCTATTTCCCATGAAATAATGGGACCAGATGCCAAGGGGATATTTCATGCAAAGATGGGCTCGATAAAGGACATAAATGGTATGGACCTAACAGAAGCAGAAGATATTAAGAAGAGGTGGCAAAAATACACAGAAGAACTGTACAAAAATGATGTTCGTGATCCAGATAATCACAGTTTTGTGATCACTCACCTAGCGCCAGACTTCCTGGAATGTGAAGTCAAGTGGGCCTTAGGAAGCATCACTACAAACAAAGCTAGAGGAGGTGATGGAATTCCAGTTGAGCTATTTCAAATCCTGAAAGATGATGCTGTTAAAGTGCTGCACTCAATATGCCAGCAAATTTGGAAAACTCAGCAGTGGCCACAGGACTGTAAAAAGTCAGTTTTTATTCCAATCATAAAGAAAGGCAATTCCAAAGAACGTTCAAACTACTGCACAATTGCATTCATCTCACACAGTAGTAAAGTCATGCTCAAAATTCTCCAAGCCAGGCTTCAGCAATATATGATCCGTGAACTTCCAGATGTTCAAGCTGGTTTTAGAAAAGGCAGAGGAACCAGAGATCAACTCGCCAACATCCACTGGATCATGGAAAAAGCAAGAGAATTCCAGAAAAACATCTATTTCTGCTTTATTGACTATGCCAAAGCCTTTGACTGTGTGGATCACAACAAACTGTGGAAAATTCTGAAAGAGATGGAAATACCAGACCACTTGACCTGCCTCTTGAGAAACCTATGTGCAGGTCAGTAAGCAACAGTTAGAACTGTACATGGAACAACAGACTGCTTCCAAATAGGAAAAGGAGTACGTCAAGGCTGCATATTGTCACCCTGCTTATTTAACTTCTATGCAGAGCACATCATGAGGAACGCTGGGCTGGAAGAAACACAGGCTAGAATAAAGACAGCTGGGAGAAATATCAATAACCTCAGGTATGCATATGACACCACCCTTATGGCAGAAAGTGAAAAGGAACTCAAAAGCCTCTTGATGAAAGAGGAGAGTGAAAAAGTTGGCTTAAAGCTCAACATTCAGAAAACTATACTACTTTACCCTATATTAAACAGAAATATTTTATAAACAAAAAACGTTATGTTTCTAACATTACATTATGGATTTGAGGTTTTAGTTACACCTGATTCAATGTGATTGAAATAATGTTATCACCACTCTTCTCTGATAACTGCATTTCAGAAGCTGCTTGCAGAGGACTTCACCTGTTTGCAGAGGACTTCACCTGTTCCTTACTCACTGGTCCGCTGCAACGACCCAGTGTGCTGCTGCTGCTGATGCTAAGTCACTTCAGTCGTGTCCGACTCTGTGTGACCCCATAGACGGAAGCCCACCAGGCTCCCCCTTCCCTGGGATTCTCCAGGCAAGAACACTGGAGTGGGTTGCCATTTCCTTCTCCAATGTGTGAAAGCGAAAAGTGAAAGTGAAGTCGCTCAGCCATGTCAGACGCTTAGCGACCCCATGGACTGCAGCCTACCAGGCTCCTCCATCCATGGGATTTTCTAGGCAAGAGTACTGGAGTGGGGTGCCATTGCCTTCTCTGACGACCCAGTGTAGCACTGTCTAAAACTAGGCTAGTGTAGAATTAGTTGCTTTCAATGTGAAGAGAAACTATCTGTGAACATTTAGTAGTGGTTGTTGAACAAGTGGCCTATTAGCTCAAATTCTGTGAGACATTTCCAATGGTAGATAGCTGCTTAATGGGGCCTGAGAGCAACTATGCCATTGTTTTACCCATGAATCAAGTAATGGCTGCTGAATGCTACTTTTCATGCATTTTTATGGTCCTGGGAATTAAAAAGTAATAATAATAGTATTAGAATTGGAAACAAACTTCAATTATTAGAATAATTGAAGCTACCCATTCTAGATGGTTTACATCACTTTGAAGGATAAATGTGTGCTGCCTGTGTCATTCACAGACAAGGCTGCATTATTATTCTGAGGACTTACTATTTCTCAGTATACCAGAAGATTCCCACTTGGGCCATGCTATTGCCATCAGTGACCAATGTCCTTGCAAGATGATAGTTTATGAACTCCTGATTCCAGGTATGTTGCTTCAGTTCCCTTTCTTACCAGAGAGTAGAAAATATACCAGGTAAAACTATAGAAAAATACTGATTATTTTTGATATCATGACAATAGGATATGAGCATGTGTGTGTATTGGGGAGCGTGCAAGCTTGGGCACAGTAGGGAGAAATTAAAGCAAAGAAGTTACATTTGAAGGATAAATATATTCATTAACTTGCATAATGATTTTATATACCCTTTAAAATGGATTTTTTTCTGATTATGTGGACCAAAATTTTCGAATTGTTTTCTTTCATAAACTATTTATGTGGTGATTGTATAAATCCAGCAACATAACTCTTTAAATACTTATCAACATACCTCAAAAATTAGAATAGTAATTAATATTTTAAATGCTGTAATCTTATTCTTCTTATGCCATCTCACAAAGAGCACTATCTATGAAAAGTACAGTCTTCTATTTTTGATTATTTATTCTACCAGCATACTTTTTCTAGACAACTTTTGCATTTGCTTGACATACAACTTTGGAACTATTAATATTACTTTGGCTTCCCATAGTAGCATTCTGACACTACTTCATTGTAAGAGTGGTTGTTATTTATTATCATTTCAGAGTGGCAAGATAGACCTATATCTCTAAGAGGTAGCACACAAATTATTCTCCGTTGTTGCAATGAACCATTGCTTTTCTTTCCAATCTTCTGCTGTACATAGGTGCATTTCCTTTATCATACAATTTAAAAATGCATAATGCTTTTATTAAAAGGCAATATACATTAATTATAGCTGATTTTTGGAGTAAGGGTACAGAGGCAATAAATACAAATTGTGTATAATTAAAATATTTAGGAACAACCATTAATAACATTTGGTATATTTCCTTCCAGATTTTTTTGAATAAATGCTTGAATGAAAACGCACATTTATTTTGACTAATTTGGCATTATAGTATGTTAAAAAACAGAATACATTTTAAAACTTAAAACTATATTTAATTTTTCAAAGTCTAAATATTTTACCATTTATTAAGAACTTCATTATATCTCCTTGCACTGTGAATGTTCATGGTTTGTTTTACTCAACCCCTTTCATTAGACATTTATCTTATTTCCAAAAATTTCCATGATTTTGATTACACACAATACCAGCATCTTTGTAAGTGAACTTTACTGCATATCTATGATTATGCTCTTAGCCTAAATCACCAGAAATCAAAGATCAAAGAGAAGTACATTTTTGAGGCTTTTGATAAATTTTTTCTTGAAGTGATCATACCTATTTTCACCCTCCAAGAGTCCATTTTTATATTTTTATTCCTTTTGACAACATGAATTTTATATTCCATTGTCAACTAGTGTGATACCTCATGGCTAAGTAAGGATCAATTTGATCTATTAATCAACTAAGTAAGTAACATAAGGAAACATATATATCATGTATATAGCCTCACATATTTTACTTTATAAAGGAAAACTGACATTTAGCAGTGGTGTGAATTCATCTCTCTGGGACACTTTCTCGTTTAAGCCCCTTGTAACCTGTTCCTCCGCCCATGCCCAGTGGGTTTGGTAAGAATGGCAGGAAAAGGACCTGTCATTTTGGGGCTGTATCCCAGCTCTATTTGTTTGGAGATCATTTGTAATGCAATTCATCATCCCTGTGTAAACCAGAATGACTGTCCTACTTGCTCTGGCACATTTTAAAGAAGGTTAGGAAATTACAACAGAATTTATTTTGTGAGACATAAAATTTGATATATAAAAACTTGATTTTTCCTTTGAACCCAAGGGAAACTATGTTGTAGGTGAAGTGAGACTGTGGAACAAGCAAAGGTGAACATGCACAATGTGGGCTAGTTTTCAAAACTAGAAGAGAATGTGACTAGTTCATATATGTAGAATTGCTAGAAAAGTCACTTAGCAAGAAGGAAAAGACTTGCAAGAGAAACCTGGTCATTTTCAGGGCAGATGTTTCAACAGAGTTAGCTAGTTGGACATCCTTTTGCCTCCTCCCTGAGTCTCATCTCTCCTGCACGCCAGCCTGGGGTAGCCCTTGTCAGTACTCACTGCCACATTGTTCTGGTTGCAGCCATTAAAGCTACCTGAACTCTACGTCACAGAGGCCTTCTGCCTTCTTAAAGCCTCAAGGCACTTATCACCTGGTCCAATGGCAGGCATGTGCTAAAGTGACATTAGAAGGAGGTCTGCTCCCTTAGTGGGATTCAGCCTACACTCTCCTCCTAGGCTTTATATCTACTGTCCTTGTCCAACCCAGGAGCCATGAGAGACTGAAGAAATGTCATTTTTAATCCTGCACATACACTCTTGACACTCTGCCTCCAAATGGAAATATCTCAATGCTTAGATTTTAACTGTTTATTTATTCACTCAAATAATAATTATAATTTGAGAACTTTCTATGTGTCAGACACTTCTAAGTGATATGGACTCCACATTGAAAAAATATTAAATTCCTGATCATAATGGAGATTACAATCTAGTAGCGGTGTTAGATAGTTAATAAACGTGTAGCAGTTTATCATGATGTTATGTAGTAACAAGTGCTATGAAGACAAATTAAGTGGCATATGAGGATAAAGAGAGAGAGAGGCTACTTTTCTGGATTGGAGGTCAGAGAAGGTCTTTCTTAAGAGATGGCGTTTCAGCAGAGACCTAAAGGAAGAGCAAGAATAAGCCATACAGATATCTGTAGGATTTACAGATGTGCTGCTTGGGAAAACTGTAAGTGCAAAGGCCCTGGCATGGGAGTGTGCTTGAAAAGAATAAAGTATGGATGGGTAAGTCAAGGGGTGGGTAGGAGAAAGTGAGGTTGGAGATAGTCAAAGGACAAGTACGGTAGGTAATGTAGGGTCCCGCCAGTGGACAGGCTGAACTTATTTGAAATGTGATAGGAAGCTAGTGGAGGATTTTGAGAAAGAAGCAATGTCATCTATTAACTTTCTGTTGCTTTTGCGGATTTTTGAAAAGTTTACTTTTATGGTCTTTCCCTATGGCATTAAGATAGGAGGACATTTTTCCAAATTTCATTTGCTTTTGTCAACATCACCATGTGGGAAACAGTTTAGACATATAGATGTTCTCTCTCTGCCAAAGGCATAATTAAAATGTCTGAGACTTTATATAAAACTTTATAGAGGGCTTGGAGTGATGAAGTTTCTTTCAAGTAACAGAATCAAACATAGATTACTCAAGCAGTCTTCATTGGAAATTGATGGTATGTCTTTCAGAATCCAAGGAAGAGGTCCCTCTGGGCATTGGGAAGTAGGGCTGCTCCAAGGGGCCTTCACAGCAGCAGTTTTGATCCCTCTTCTGCAGTTTCACATTAAAGGTCCACATTATTAGGAGAGAGAATTTGATTGGTTCAGCTTGACTCAGGCATCCTCTTCTTCCAAATCAGTGAGTTCTAGTCAAGGGTGCAATGACAACAGAAATAAAACAGCTCTGAGAAGTCCCATGTGGGTAAGGTGCATGGTTCCCAAAGACAAGGCTAGACAGATAACTTTCTAGTGGTTTCTGACAGCTCTGTGGGCAAGCACCCAGATGCTTTGTTTATATACTTTGATGGAGGCAGACCCTTGAAGAAAGGGCTTCTGGGTAGTAACCATGTCTCCACTCTCTTCCTCTATGGAGAGGTGATATCCTGGGCAATTTGGTTGCAAAGTGCTTGAGAGCAAGGGACACATTTATCCCATTTTGTACCTCTTTGAACAAAGTGAAGGGCAGAGGAATTTCTGATCTTTAATTTTGCTTCAAGTCCCTAGGTTCTTTTTGATCCTGAAGCTGCCCTACAGCTCTCTAAAAATCACAGGTTCTGTTTTACATTCTTAAAAGATTTGCTGATAACTTGGCAGGCAGATATGGTTTTATTGTGAAGAAATTTTGCCCATTCTCACATGTCCTGTTGTGCCAAGAACATGGAATTCAGAGTCAGGAAACTATATTAAGTCTGGTTCCTAGAAAACTCTGAGGTGGAGATTGTGAGCAGGAGTTCTATTGGGGAGTGTTCTGGGGATCAGCACCTGTGAGGGAAGCTAGGGTGGGCAGAGAGAAAAGGTAAACTGAGGTGCCATAGCAACGGAGACTCCAACCAATCCTACAGGGATCTCTGAAGCTAGGATGGACCTCCACTGGAAGAGAGGCAAGGGAACCAGGACTCTGTACATGGCAGTGATCAGTATGGGGCAAGGGCATGCCTTGGGTGAGATAGCTTTCTTAGGTCTAAGGCAGGGTCCTGAGAGGGATGCGAACTCCCAACCTCCAATCCGAGAAGCAGCTAAAGAATGACTGCTTATCTCAAAATTGCAGGTTGGGGACAGGGATGGTCTTCATCCATCATAGCATATACTCCAGACTTAAATTTCAAGTCTTCCCTACCACACTGGCCTGTGAGATCTTGGGAAGATCATCTGATTTATTTGAATCATCATGTCCTCATAAAAAAATGAACCCAACCAAACCAAATGAACAAACCTCATTTTAAAAATGGCATGAAATAAAGAATGTTGTGAGTACTTTGGAAGATATTTTCACTTAGGCTGTGTGTTTAATTCTCTCTACAAGTCTATGGCATCATCTATTTTAGGACAACTATAATGATAAACAGACAAATCCTCAGAGACATGAGAGTGCTGCTGCTGCTGCTGCTGCTAAGTCGCTTCAGTCATGTCCAACTCTGTGCGACCCCAAAGACAGCAGCCCACCAGGCTCCCCCATCCCTGGGATTCTCCAGGCAAGAACACTGGAGTGGGGTGCCATTGCCTTCTCCAATGACATAAGAGTAGTTTGCTTGAATTTGTATAGAGAATGCAGTCTCACATGTTCCAAATGTAAATTCTTATTTTGGCCAATTCACTCAGCAATAGAAATAACACGAATAATACTAAAGCTAAAAATGGCAAATAACCCCTAACTTACATGGTTGTTATGAGAATTGAATGAAAGAAATTTATAAGTCATAAGTTGTTGAAAAAATTGAGTCAGTATCAGACGGGGGAGCCTGGTGGGCTTCTGTCTATGGGGTCACACAGAGTTGGACACGACTGAAGTGACTTAGCAGCAGCAGCAGCAGTGTTACTCAAAATTGTTTTTGTCATCAGTAAGAGATGGGTGTGCTCTATTAGTGTGTTAGTTGCTCAGTCGTGTCTGACTCTTTGCAATCCTATATAACCTGCCAGGCTCTTCTGTCCATGGAATTCTCCAGGCAAGAATACTGAAATGGGTTGCCATTTTCTTCTTCAGGAGATCTTCCCAACCCAGGATCCAATCCAGTCTTCTGCATTGCATGCAGATTCTTTACTGTCTGAGCCGCCAGGGAAGCCAGGCATAGTCTAACCCATCCTGAAAAAAAGGAGAGAAGGTTTACACAGGATCCGAGAAAATCTCCCCTAGTCAACCTCTAAAAGGCACAGGGTATTATGTTGTCTCCAGTATCTCTCACTGATGTTCGATTTTTCTGGTTCACTCTTTCAAAGTTTAGTAAATTCGACTCACATATTCTGAGCTGAACTTTACTCTGTGAGAGTTGTGCTTAGGGTAAGAAAATGAAAGAAGCGTTGTCCTTCAGAGATAAAAATAAGACCATCAGTGACAGTGATGGGGGCTCCTGTTCTGGAGGGAGAGAGACATTAAAGGAGCTTGGAACAGGCTCTGGGAGTCTGGGCCAGACTCGTAAATTGTCAAGTGACTCACAGCATAGATGTCAGCTTGAACTTTATTGACTTTGACTTTCAGGACCCATTTTTTAAAAGGTGAGGAAGTCATGGAAAAGAACCAGGTTGTGGTACCTCTACCAATTTGAAAAAAAAAATGCTCACAACTCTATATGTAAGGCTTCTTGCCACTGGCGTGTGAAATATTTTACATGACACACAAAATCCTAAGGAAAATAAGTTGTTTTGAGCACATATGTGTACTCAGCAGCATGTTTAGATTGGAACTGAAATGGTGTCTCCATGTTGTTTTGAAAGGCCACTTTTACACTTGTCTCATAATTACCTTTCTAAAAAATTCCATGTTTTGATCGAATTTTTACTTATTCTTCTTTCTTGGAAAATAATCAAATGTTACTACTAACATGTACTATTTGACCAAAGGTATTACTCCTGAACCATTAGGTCTAAAGTTCTTGGTTTTCTCATGTTTATTTTTCCCCCTCTGGCTTCATTTAGTAAATTCCAGATTCTCCAGGATAGCAAGTTCAGTAGAGGTCAATGGATTCTCATGTCACTGGTTTGTTTACTTTTTGTCTCCACTTGACCTAGATTAAAAAGTCAAGCCTTTTTTGGCAGGAGAAATTATTTGAAAAGGTATTGTAATGTTTCTAGGATGGTTAAAATGAAGAGGAAAATTCTTTCTGTAATTATAGAGAGACTAAGTCCAAAATGGTTAGTTTGTTTAATCACTGTTTCCTTGGCTTCAATGGCAACATGAAAACATGTCTGCTGTGGCAATGTTTCTTATCACTGTATGAACCATTCAATGCAAATGACTGATATTTAATTATGTGTTGGTAGTATAGACTTAGCCACTCCAGTACTCTTGCCTAGAAAATCCCATGGATGGAGGAGCCTGGTAGGCTGCAGTCCGTGGGGTCGCTAAGGGTCAGACACGACTGAGCGACTTCACTTTCACTTTTCACTTTCACACATTGGAGAAGGAAATGGCAACCCACTCCAGTGTTCTTGCCTGGAGAATCCCAGGGAAGGGGGAGCCTGGTGGGCTTCTGTCTATGGGGTCACACAGAGTCGGACACGACTGAAGTGACTTAGCAGCAGCAACAGCAGCAGCAGCAGCAGCAGCAGTATAGACTTGGCTAATGTTTTGGGCATGATGTAGCATAATATATCAAATTATAAACCAATATAGATATACATATCATGTGTGTGCTTAGTCACTTAGTAATGTCTGACTCTTTGCGACCTCATGGACCGTAGCCCACTAGGCCCCTCTGTCCATGGGGATTCTCCAGGTAAGAATACCGGAGTGGGTTGCCATGCTATCCTCCAGGGGATCTTCCCAACCCAGGGATTGAACCCAGGTCTCCCCTATTGCAGGTAGATTCTTTACCAGCTGAGCTACTAGGGAAGCCTATATTATAGCTAAAGGCAATTCTGGTTGTGATTTGTAGCAGAGAAGAAAAAACAGTAAAATCTTGAACATGTTTATTTTACTCTTTTGTTCCCAAAACTGTTGTTGTCCTTTGACTCAGAATTGTGAACAAATGAAAAGTGTCCCTTGGTGTAAGATGCAAAATTCATGAAGCCCATTAAAAAATTGTTTTAGTTTCATCCACCTCATTAGAACTGATTCAAATGTTTTCTTTTTAACTGCTGAGTAATACTCCATTGTGTATATTACCACAGCTTTATACAAAGTGAAGTAAGCCAGAAAAAAAAAACACCAATACAGTATACTAGCGCATATATATGGAATTTAGAAAGATGGTAATGATAACCCTGTGTATGAGACAGCAAAAGAAGCACAGATATATAGAACAGTCTTTTGGACTCTGTGGGAGAGGGCGAGGGTGGGATAATTTGGGAGAATGGCCTTGAAACATGTATATTATCATATGTGAAATGGATCGCCAGTCCAGGTTCGATGCATGATACAGGGTGCTCAGGGCTGGTGCACTGGGATGACCCAGAGGGATGATATGGGGAGGGAGGTCGGAGGGGGGTTCAAGATGGGGAACACATGTACACCCGGGGTGGATTCATGTCAATGTATGGCAAAACCAATTCAATATTGTAAAGTAATTAGCCTCCAATTAAAATAAATAAATTAAAAAATTTTTTTTCACACTTTCACTTATAAAATATTGGAGACACGATATACTTAAAACAACAATTAGCCTTAGAAATGGATATCATAGCAGAAGCATCATTCGTGTGTGTGGTCTAGTCAAAATTCCTATTTTATTTATTTTTAAATTTATTTTAATTGGAGGCTAATTACATTATTGTATTGGTTAATCTGAGGAATGTAAGTACAATTATGAGGGGCTTCCCAGGTGGTGTGAGTGGTAAAGAACCAGTGCCAGAGATTTAAGAGATGTGGTTCAGTCGTTGGGTCAGGAAGATTCCCTGGAGGAGGGCATGGCAGCCCACTAGACTATTCTTGCCTGGAGAATCCCATGGACTGTGGAGCCTGGTGGGGTATAGTCCACATGGTTGCAAAGAGTCGGACACGCCTGAAGCAAGTTAGCATGTACGTAAATACAATTATCTGTCTTACAACACAGGTCAGGGTTATCTCAGTCTTAGCAGTATTGACGGGGGAAGGCAATGGCAAGCCACTCCAGTACTATTGCCTAGAAAATCCCATGGATGGAGGAGCCTGGTAGGCTGCAGTCCGTGGGGTCGCTAAGGGTTGGACACGACTGAGCAACTTCACTTTCACTTTTCACTTTCACACATTGGAGAAGGAAATGGCAACCCACTCCAGTGTTCTTGCCTGGAGAATCCCAGGGAAGGGGGAGCCTGGTGGGCTTCCGTCTATGGGGTCACACAGAGTCGGACACGACTGAAGTGACTTAGCAGCAGCAGCAGCAGTATTGACATTTTGTGCTGGAGAATTCTTTGTTCTGGCATTGTAGAATGTTTAGTAGCATCCTTAGCATCTAGCCAGTAGATGTTGGTGAAGTGAAGTGTTAGTTGCTCAGTCATGTCCTACTTTTTGTGATCCCATGGACTGTAGCCCATCAGGCTCCTCTGTCCATGGGATTCTCCAGGCAAGAAAACTGGAGTGGGTTTCCATTTCCTTCTCCCGGAAAATTTTCCCAACCCAGGGATTGAACCCAGGTTTCCTGCATTGTAGGCAGATCATTTACTGTCTGAGACACCAGGGAAGCTCCTAGATGTTGGTAGCACCTCCAATCTCCCCCTTCTCCAGCCATGACAACCAAAAATATCTCCAGACATAGCCAAGTGTCCTGGATGTGGGGGAAGGGGCAAATTACCCTAGTGGACGTTCCACATTATAATTTAAACACAACATTTACCTATGGAAAATATTTGAAAGATCTATAATCTTTGTTAAGAAGATTAAAAAAGGGAACTGTATCGTGTATCTGGCACACAGTGGCTAGAAAAAAATGTCTTTGTGTGAACTTTCCAGTGCTATGATTTAGTGAGACATTTAGAGGAGGAGAGACTTCAAGGCCTTTCTGTTTTCAAGCCCGTAGAATCCAATGGCATGTTTTGAAAATTACAGCTAAAGTAACTGAAGTATAAATTGTGTAATTCTTGTATTGCTTTCATTTCAAAAAGGAAAATAACATTTAGATCTAGAGATAAAGAAGTTTTCAGCAGCTTTGGGAAATCTCTTGGTAAGTCTAACTATACCAAAGACCATGGGAATAAAATTAGGCCTTTTCTCAGTGATGTTGCCGTGGAGAATCATATTTTCATCCTTCGTCCACATGATTTTCTCATTTATAGGATGCAAGTATAGGATTGAGAGTACCACTCTTCTTAATATTTTCCTGTCAACAACTGTTCCTATATACTCTTCTGTTTTTCCTTTTATGTTTTTGTTCAACTTATTTATATTTCTCTAGAGTTAAATAAAAATGGATTCACAATACATTTGGCTTTAGGATTTACAACAATTGGCCTTACCATTTGACTTTTATGCATACATGCAAGTGTGTATGGATGAGTTCTTGGAGGAACCCCAAGGTGGCCTGCCTTTTTATGTCCATTTATAAGTCTCTCCTTCAACATATCTTCCATCTACAGCACGTGTGTCATCCTTAGGAAAAGGTGTTTTCAACAATTTTAGTTTAAATTCAGTCAGATCCAGATTTTGCATTAAAATGCATTGTAGGAGTCAGAATGCCCTTAAAGAACAAAAGCTCAGTCATCTTCCTGTCTCTGGTTGGGTGTACATGCAGTGGTCTGACTTTCCTGGGACAGACTGCTCTGGCCTTTCAAGGCATGCATTTACTCCCACAGCTGCTTGCCTGCCCAGGACTCCCTGTAGTGCTGCCTCACAGCTAGTCTGAACATCTTGGCAAACTCTCTATTAAGTATGTTAGGTAGTGCAGTTTATTTTCTCCCATCATCTTCACCACCCCCCTTTCTTAAAGATAATTCACATTTTTCGAAACTTAAAGAAAATTGTGAAAGTCTTACATTTGACTCTCGTCCCTCATCTGCCCATTTCCTGTCTTCTTCCAGCTACAGTTAACCACTATTGTCAGCTTCTTACGTGTCCTTCCAGAATTTATATATATATATATGTATACATATGTATATATATTCAAGCACATACCATTATCTCTTTTCTTTCTTCCTCAAAAGAGAAGATGCCATACATGAAGAGAAGCACATTGCTTTTTCCACTTACCAATTTTCCTTGGGGGACCTTTCCATAGTAGTACATGAAGAGCTTGCTTATCTTTCTTATGGCTGCAATATCATTCATTATATGAATGTACATAATTTATTTATTCCCATATAGATGGACACTTGCATTAGTTCCATTCTTTCACTATCACATTAGTAGTGAAGAACATTTAACCATTATGTTTTGTACAAGTGCAAGTACATATGCAGGATAACTTCACAAAGTAAAATGTCAGGGTCCAGGGGTATGTGCAGTTCTAATTTTGATAGATACTGGAAAACTGGCTGCCATAAGGATAATCTTAACAGCAACATATGGGAGTGCCTGTTTCCCCATAGCCTGGCCAACTGAGTGTTAACACAATTTAGAATTATAACAATGTGATAGATAAAAATGGGATAGTTTTAATTCACATTTCTCTTTTTATGAATGAGGCTGAGATCTATGGCTTAATCTTGATTGGGCCTTTTGAATTCTTGTTAGATTGTACTCATTGAGCTCTCATAATTTTATGCAATGTGAAGTCATATGGGGGATACTCAGAAGGTAGGACTCTCCAGCTCTGTCTGGATGTCAACATTAACACAGCTCAGAGAATGTGCTTAAGTGTGTTCCACTATTTCTCTTAGAATAAACCCGATATGTGTCTATCTAAATACTGAATTTCATAGCTACTAATTTGTGTTTTCTTCTGATAGTTTATGTATTCTAAGACTAGCAGTTTGAGTCAATTACTTGTCTTTATCTGTTGATAACACTTTCTATCTCCTCTGTAAGTGCTCTGGAATTATGACAAAAGAATAATGCTTTCTCATTACAGCAAATCTGAAATTCTGTCTCCATTTCCATCATGTGAAAGACAAAATGATGGAGAGGTTTCTTGTCAGAAATTGTCCTCTGGGTATCGTCTTTTCCATTTCATTCTATTTTATATAGATAGATGTAGAAGTTGCCACCAAGTGAATGCCTTCATATAGGCATTCATCATTAAGCAGTTTTCATGGAGCGTCTACTATATGCCAGACACTGTTATAGGCACCTGGCATGATCTGTTATGGCCCAGCAAAGACAGACATTGGGTATTCATCACATTTATTAGATTGAGTGTGAGTTGGAAGGACTCTGCATGGACAACACATATTGCACTGTCTGTCAAAAGATCAAGACTGGCAACTGGGACACCAAGTTCTATCCTTGGATTTGCCCTTATCTTGCTGTGAATATTGGACGAGCTCTTTCTTCTCTATGGGCCCCAGCTTTCTCATCTGTGAAAAATGTAATGTTGACTAGAATAGATGATATTTACATCCCTTCTAGTTTTAACATTCTAAGATCATAATGCCCATATGCTACTTTTACAATTTCAAAATACCCAAGAATCCACATTTATATACTAAAAAGAATAATTGTGCCCCTTCCCATTTGCAGATACCCCTCCAATTATTCATAATTAATTTTTTTCCATCTGGAGATAGCAGGAATATATTAGAATGTGTCATGGTATGTAAATATTTGCATTAAAAAGTCCCCTAGGACATTAAATATTCAACATTTATGATATTTTTTTGGTCAAAGTATTTCTGATGAATAAAGTGTCACAAAGTATAAATCTCAGTGAAAATCTTCAACAATAGACAGACTCTGGAGAAGCCAGCAGTACTCAGAGCATGGATATCAGAAACAGACATTGTGATGTTGACCTATTCTCTGTAGGACCATCTGCTTTCTCACTCTGGAAGGATTCGGTTCCCCTGGAAAGGAAGATACTGTCGTCTAACTCTTCATCTAGAACCAGGCTACCTGCCTATGAACCTGGAAGCAGTGAATTCATTTTTGAAAGATGCTTTAAAATGTCCCACACCATCATTTTATCCCATCACCCTCACCTCTGCTTTCTCCATACCCTTTTCTGTTCTCTATTATATGCACCCTGGGGTATTCCTCAGGTTAAACGATTCCATCTCACATGGTTGCAGATTAAATTGTACACTCAGTTTTAAAATATATTCTATTTCATTGATTTGCAACCCAACTTTAAACAAATTAAAAATTTATATATCTTTAATGAAAAATATTTAGACTAATGATATTAACCTATAATTCATCATTTTGGATAAATAATCAGTATCTCTTTACTATTTTCTAGTTAACATGATTTAGTGGAAAAGAATGGAGTTTTGGAGTCTAGTTTTAAATGCTGGTTTCATCAATTACTGGTTGTAATTTACCTTCTTTATAATTTATATGACTTAAATTTTCTTTTCCTCAAATGATGATACTAATAACTTTCAAATCATTTGAGGTTAGAATATATAAACATACAAAGCTATCTAAACACAGTAGGATTCAATAAATGTTCACTGTTTTATAATTATCATTGTCATTATTGTTATGACTGATCAGACAAAATATCTGCTAGCAAATTTTTCTCTAAATTTTCAATATAAGGCAAAGATTAGGAAATTAGATCTTGCTGTTTTTCTTTATTTCTTATTGGTATTTGAGAAATATTTATTTTTTATTGCTATCTGAAAGCATCTAATAACTTAGATGATGAACATTCAAATACTAGACCTGTTCAAAGAGGGATGAATAATTGCTCATATAATCTGGTAATTGATCGCAGTGTATAGAAAGTAGTGTATATATTTCTAAAATGCCAAAGTAGAGCTTTTATTTTTCTTATTGCTGTTATTCTCAAATTCAACATCATAAACATATCAACAACATATTTTATTTAATGCAATTGGACTTTATTAAGTTTGGAGACTTACGAAGAAAGTGACTGTGGTTTTAAAGGAGGAGAAAAGGACACTGAAATATCAGAAAGGGGTGATCTGAACAGGAGTACAAGCATGAATTTCGGAAGCTAGTCTGACCTTCCGGGGACACATCTCGCTGCAGAGCGGAGCCTCTAGATGGCGAAGGAACACCGCCGAGACTGCACGACCTTTGCAGAGCTCGGAGGCGGCGGAAGCGCTCAGAGCTCCGGTGATTTAACAGCCCACACGCGGAGCCGTTTGGATTGCAGCACCAATCCCGCAACTTATTAATTATGCTCTCAACATAAACGCCGAACTCATATTTTCAGGCCACTGTGTACCCCTGCCTTAAAAGAATAGTTGCTTAAATATAAGGGAGCACGATGTGTAATTCAGCAACGCATCACTTTTTCTGAAAGGAAAGCGTGTTCAGGCGACTGGCCTTTTAGTGTTTGAGAAGCAGTCACTTTTTTTTTTTTTTTGGAGGGGTGGGAGGTGCGAGACCCTCAGAGAGCAACCTGAGAACAGAGGTTTATGGTCCAGACTCAGAAATGGTGTGAGTTTGAATCTCCGGTCACCTGATTTTCTCTGCATTCTTGGATAAGGTATGGACACTCTCTGAGCTTTGGTTTGTAGTCTGGAGATAACAAGGGCGCCTACTTCATTAGGTGGTTGTAAAGAATAAAGAGCCTTTGAAGTAAAGCACTTGGCACAGAGATTGACACGCGGTAAGTACCCAATAAATGACAGAATTGGAACTTGGTGAAGCACTAATACGAGTTAAATTGGTTTATTCAAGTTGAACAATCCGCATCATGGGAATGTGAGACGTCTCTGAATCTGAAGCAGTTATTAAGCATCCTATCAGCTTTCTATTCCTTGCTATTTAACCGAAAGAATGTGCCTAATTCTCTGTCTGGCTGATAGAATATTTTGGAGGGGGGACGGGTGGCTGCAAATTTCTGACAGGATTTTCAGGGTACACTTTAGAACAACACCCCAAAGTAGCGTCTCAATAGATAATGGTGCTTTCTTAAAAGTCAGCATAAAGAATCTTGTCAACAGCTGATGTTCAGAAAGGAGAGGGAGGAGGGGGTATTTTTCCTGAAGCCTGGGAACAGAGCTTTATGCTACCATATCTGGTTACAGTTGCTGCCCTCAATAAGCATCTCCAAAGGAATCATAGAGAAGTCACTTCCAGCTTCCCAACCCAGGGAGCGAACCTAGGTTTCCCGCATTGCAGGCAGATTGTTTACTGTCTGAGCCACCAGGGAAGCTCAGAAAAGTCACAGAAAGGGATATTTTGAATAGTTTTCCTATAGTAATTGAAACAGTGTATTACAGTTAAGTAAATGTAGAAGTTAGGGGAAAACATGACATGTTAAACAAGAAAAATTGCAGCAAGGACTGAGAGGCAATCTTTTATAAAATCACACTGTCCCCATCTTTTTATATTTTGGCCTAATCTTTTCATTCTCAGTGAACTTTCAGCCATAAATTATCTGGGAAACATGTAGATAGTGATGCCAGAACTTAAAGGAGGTAGAGCTTTAAGTACTTTATGGGTACCCACAGGGGTTTCCCTGGTGGATACAGTGGGAAAGAATCCTCTTGTCAGTGCTGGAGATGAGAGTCTTGGATTCGCTCCCTGGGTCAGGAGGATTCCATGGAGAAGGAAATGGCAACCCATTCCAGTATTCTTGCCTGGAGAATTCCAGGGGAGCTTGGCAGGCTATAGTCTATAGGGTTGCAAAGAGTCAGACACTACTGAAGCAATTTAGCATGCACGTGTAGGTACCCAGAGATATATTTTATCTGAAAAAATGAATGGAAAAAATAGACACTTGTTTTTTGTTCAGAAGAAGCAGCATATCTAAATGCCAGTATTTAACTTAAACCCTATTCTTTGTGCCATGGAGAGTCAAGGAACAGGGAAATCGGTTTTGTAGTTCTTGAGTCCGCATCCATGGGCAGCTGTGCATGACTGTAGACCTTTCCTTCTCTTTCTCTTCACCGCTCTGCTAAACTGGCCTCTACCTGCCCTGTCCTTCCTCACCTCCCATGGTCAGAGGACCTCAAGCAGGAATATCAGTGGCTCTGTGGGCCTGAAGCAGGGGCCCCTCCATGTGAAGCAGAAGTTCCAACTCTTGCCCAGGACCATGAGGTCTTCTCAGTGATCTTTGGCAAGTTACACATCATGGAAGCAATCCCTGTGTACTTAGGTTTTGAAGCTTGGAGATACTACATAGGCTTCCATAGATTCTGCTCTAATCATGGCTTAAATTCATTCTTTCTAGTTTCAGTTATTTTGTGTCTGTTAAATGCCAGGTCCTGTGCTGCATGCTACACTGACATGTAATAGAGTAGGATGTGGTCCCTGCTCTCAGGTATTAATGAGAGTGACAAGCAGAGGAAGACAAAGAAGTCGTTATACTGCCGGCACATCTGGTATGCGATTAGCCCACTGCTTCCCAGCTTTCCTTTTCTTTAAGAGCTGGGGTTGTTGGTGATGAATTAATTGTGCAGGCGGTGAGCTGGTGTGAGGGCAGGGAAAAAAAAGAGTTCTCAGCCTTGCACGTTATGTCAGGATTATCTCAGCATTACATATCACAGAGCAGCCGTTCCAGCAAAAAAATGTGGCGAGTTGGGCCCTGTGTATTATAACCTACTTTATTAGGGAATTTCAGGGTTGTAGGGGGAAATCTGTCATGTTCATGATAACTCAGAATGACGAGTTTTTTCTTTGCCAATTTCCATCTCTCTCTGTTGGAAACACCCATCTCTATATGTACTGTGAGCTTCCTGAAACCTAAGGCAAGAGGAAAGAGATAAAATTATCACTTCTTTATTCAACTGGAAGGAGGAAGAGGGGAATTGGTTAGGATCTGGCAATGTTAGTTCTCTTGATTTCTTGTATAAATACTTAGCATATGAGACTATGGAACAAACTCTAGATAATTTGAACTGACAGCTTTGGAAATAACAGATAATATAAATAGGTATAATGGTCTTTTATTTTATTTTGTTGTTCAAGTTGAATTTTTATTTTATATTATAGTAGAGTTGATTTTCAATGTTTTCTTAGTTTTAGGTATAAAGTAATAGTTTAATTGTCTTTTAATGGCACAATTTTAAGATAAAAGCCAAAATTAGTACAATGTTTGAAAGTAGAAATTTGGTATAATGTAATTTTCAAATGTGAGATTTTATTACTATCCCTTTTCTCATAGGTAATCATAATTTTATTGTACACACAAATACTACTGCATCGTCATTCAGGTTTCAACTAACAAGATGCACACTACCATCTAGAACCTAAGGGAGAACTAGAATCATTAGGTTACTGGAGGCACATGAATAAATGGGGACCATCCATCTTCCTTACAGAAACTCAGAGGTTGACTCTTTGAATGTTGAGAGCAATTGAATATGAGTAATGTGTGTGTGTATTCAAAATTTATAGTGTGTTTCTGTCATCTTTATTAAAAGTCTTTGAAATGTAAAAATATGAAGAAACACATATTCATCTGAAGCATGAAGCAAGGCCCCAGGAAAGTCTTTCAAAACTCCATCTTAACACCGAGGAAGTGTCAAGTCATTCGTCATGTATAATTAATACTCCCCTCTTCCCTTTCCTCCTTGAGCACAGGCATTTCAAAATGAGTCCTGCGGTTTTGTAGTAAATAACACTGTTTTCAAAGATTTGTTTCCGTGGCTGGACAGATGTATCGCTTAATTTGTCGATACTGAAAATTTATTTTGTTCCATTTTTGTTCTTGAACACAAACAGATACATACCTGCTATTGCAAACATAGAATAAAAATCTTAATTTTGTTATGTTAAAAAAACAGTGCATTTGTATACTACCTTTGGCTTTCAGTATGACAGCATGATTTATCAAAGCATCACAGTATTTAAGGAAAGTGAGATAGTTTTTGAAATACAAAAGTCTAGGTGCAGAAAGGTCACAGGACTAATACAAACATGAAGTGAAGTGAAGTCGCTCAGTCGTGTCCGACTCTTTGTGACCCCTTGGACTGTAGCCCACCAGGCTCCTCCAACCATGGAATTTTCTAGGCAAGAGTACTGCAGTGGGTTGCCATAATATAAGCATAGTCTCTTCAATTTTATATATTTGCAGAGGTCAATGATTTCCCTCTTCCAGGATGGTTTCTCAATTAGAGATAAATTTTGGCATTTAGTGTGTTACATGATCATGCAGAATACATGTTCAATTAATGCATAGCTATTTAAAGTTAATTTTGGTTTCTCTTCCTTTAAGGGAAGTAGCTTTTGCATAGCTAATCCTCAAGTATCTGTTCTAGTGTCTCACTGTGTGCTTTGAATTTGCTTAATTATCACTGGTTTTATTGAAATGTGTGGGAATTCAAAATTTATGCCCAATGATTCAGTCATATAACCAAAAACTGACTCAGCTCTGTTTCTTTTCTTTTTTCTTTTGCTTCCCAATCCATGTGAGAATGCAATACTGTAATTTCTTAGAGAAATAAATCACTGTCTTTTAACCTTTCCACAAGGTTGTTGTTGTTCAGTCGCTCAGTTGTATCTGATTCTTTGTGACCCCATGGATGACTCTTTTTGACGCCATGGACTTGAGCATGCCAGGCTTCCCTGTCCTTCACCATCTCCCAGAACTTGCTCAAACTCATGTCCATCAAGTTGATGATACCATCCAACCATCTCATCCTCTGTCATCCTCTTCTCCTGATGCCTTCAATCTTTCCCAGCATCAAGGTTTTTCCCAATAAGTCAGCTCTTTGCATCAGGTGGCCAAAGTATTGGAGCTTCAGCTTCAGCATCAGTCCTTTCAGTCAATATTCAGGGTTGATTTCCTTTAGGATTGACTGGTTTGAACACCACAGTTCAAAAGCATCAATTCTTCGGTGCTCAGCCTTCTTTATGGTCCAACTCTCACATCCACACATGACTACTGGAAAAACCATAGCTTTGACTATATGAACCTTTGTCAGCAAAGTAATGTCTCTGCGTTTTAATATGCTGTCTGGGTTTGTCATAGCTTTTCTTCCAAGGAGCAAGCGTCTTTTAATTTCATGCCTGCAGTCACCATCTGCAGTGATTTTGAGACCCAAGAAAATAAAGTCTGTCATTGTTTCCTTTGTTTCCCCATCTATTGGCCATGAAGTGATGGGACTGGATGCCATGATCTTAGTTTTTTGAATGTTGAGTTTTAAGCTAGCTTTTTTACTCTCCTCTTTCACCTTCATCAAGAGGTTCTTTAGTTCCTCTTTGCTTTCTGCCCTTAGAGTGGTGTCATCTGCATATCTGAGGTTATTGATATTTCTCCCAGCAATCTTGATTTCAATTTGTGCTTCATCTCAGGTAGGATGGTGATAAAATATTTTAGTTTCAAATAATAAGCAAAAGAACGCAAACATAAAGGTAGCAAAAGAGTCACTGGCAAATGATTATAATAATTTCTTTAATCATGGCAATGGAAGTCAGAAAGTAAAACAGATTCTCACGTTGTTAACCTTTTTCCCATGAGTAAGTGAAAGGTAGCTGTATTAACTTTAAAGTTCTTCTCAGTCTTTAGGGCAAATGAACAATAAAGGATAGTTGAAAACTATAGCAATTATTTAAATTACTCTCAAAAATTCTTACTAGTTACATATCTGCTACATAATTTAAGCAAAGGCAGATATTTTAACCGAAATAGATAAAAATTCCTTTGGTTTGCTATTATGATTAATATTTATTTGTATCTGAATAAGTGTACTGATTTCTAAGGTTGTGTTTTCTAATTTGGAGGAGCTCCCTTGTTTTTAGGGGTAGTTGTAAATTAAATTCAGTGTCTTTTTTTAATCTCTAAAACATATCTGCAGACCATCCAGGTAACGAGCATTATCAACATTGCATTGCTGAGAGATGAAATTGGATTTTATAAGCCTTGAAAATTATGACGTGTTGAGTTACTTGCTTTAATGGAAGCTCAGCTCACACACTATTGAGTCGAATGGATCTTTATCTTGTCTGTTGGGTGAGAAACTCCTTTTCACTGAAACTCTCCTTGGTATCAGAATCACAAAGTTCAAGAGTTCTATGTGTGGGAGGTGAAGAGCTCTTTGGGTTAGGGGCCACAGGAAGTTCATGCACATACTTCTCTGTTCTTTAAACCCATGTAGAGGGAAGGCAATGGCAAGCCACTCCAGTACTCTTGCCTAGAAAATCCCATGGATGGAGGAGCCTGGTAGGCTGCAGTCCGTGGGGTCGCTAAGGGTCGGACACGACTGAGCGACTTCACTTTCACTTTTCACTTTCACACACTGGAGAAGGAAATGGCAACCCACTCCAGTGTTCTTGCCTGGAGAATCCCGGGGACGGGGGAGCCTGGTGGGCTTCTGTCTATGGGGTCATGCAGAGTCGGACACGACTGAAGTGACGCAGCAGCAGCAGCAGCAGAGGGATTATGCTCCTACTCCTGGGGTTCTACTCAAACTGACACTTCCAGCCAAAAGCTTCAGTTCAGTTCAGTCGCTCAGTCGTGTCCGACTCTTTGCGACCCCATGAATCACAACACGCCAGACCTCCCTGTCCATCACCAACTCCCGGAGTTCACTCAAACTCATGTCCATCGAGTCGGTGATGCCATCCAGCCATCTCAATCTCTGTCGTCCCCTTCTCCTCCCGCCCCCAATCCTATGGACAAAAATAGAAATGCAGAAGTTTCATAAAATATATAAAGAAATATGTTGGTATGTCACCGTCTTTGTAGACTGGGACTTGGCGACTGGAGTCAACAAGAAGAAGGATGCAGGGGAGCCAAGTCTCAAATGAAACAAGGGTACTTTATCTGCAGAAATGCATGCTTTTATATCTTCAATAAAATGATTACTCAGCCATTAAAAAGAGTGAAATTCCACGAGTTGCAACAAAATGGATAGTCCTTTAAGTAAAAGGTCACTGAAGAGAGCACTGAAGCAGGTGCTCTTTCCCATGATCTCAGTCCTGAGAACTGTGTGCAGCTCTGCTAGTTCCTGTTTTCCTGGAACTGATAAGGAACAGAGAGTCCTTGAGAAATGGCACACTAAGGGAGAAAGCATATTGGGTCCCTTAAAGTTGAATGTCCCCTGACATTGGTATACATTGGTTCCATAGCTCCAGGCACTATAGGAACACAGATAATACATAATTAATCAAAGGATGACATTTTTTGGGGCGGGGGGAACTTTGTCTCTGAATCGAATAGTCTAGTCCGGGGCAGGAGGAGACGGGGACGACAGAGAATGAGATGGCTGGATGGCATCACCGACTCGATGGACATGAGTTTGAGTGAACTCCGGGAGTTGGTGATGGGGAGGGAGGCCTGGCGTGCTGTGATTCATGGGGTTGCAAAGAGTCGGACACGACTGAGTGACTGAACTGAACTGAACTGAACTGATAATCCTTAATTAAGAAGCCCTCTTGTCATCTCTTCTACATGGACATCTTTGATCTTTCTGTAAATTGGAAAATCCCAGTTGTGTTCTCATTGGATGTCTCAGTGAATTTATGATACCCCAATTTTCCGGCAGGGAGTAAGAGATTGAATGCACTTTGGTTTTCCTCTTTTGAATCATTCCCTTTGGAAGTCTTGCTTAGAAGTTACTCACTATTTCAGCTGTGGCCCCATGCGAGCTTACAGTATCCATTAGGATGCTTGCCCTTCATTCACAATGATGTGAACTCTTTCCCCCCTTTTTTGAATATATATGCCTTTAAATGTGCAAGTGTCAGCTCCTACATTTTCATAACTTCTGAATGGATATCAGAGAGAATACATGCCCAGCATGTCTGTGACCCCAATTTATTGCTCATTTCTGTTCTGTACTCATACTTCATGGATGAAAAAGAAAATAATGCTATGACTTAATAGCTCACTGCATTTAGGAATCTCAGATATATGGATGAGGTAAGGTCCTAAGGAAAAGTTGCATAAACTGGAGTCATAACAAAAAACACACTGCTGAGACTGTCTTTGAAAGTGAGTAGTTTAGAATAAAGGGGCTGATTTTGCCACGGCAGCAAAATTGCAATAGGTCAGCTCCTGCAGCTTTGATTGCTGCTTAGAACTTCAGAACTCAGATGTTATGAAAATTCAGGAGCTATTACATGTGCATTTAAAAGACATACTTTAAAGGGAAAAAAATCAGATCACTATTGAATCTCTACTTGTACAAAATGTAATATTCTCTTATTTATTTATATTCCAAATCAGGCTTTCTATAACATGGGCACACAAGAAATTGAAAGGTATGGAAATTGCATAGTTTAATATTAGGACTTTTTAACTTTCCAAGAATAGGAACAGTTTTTATTAAATAGGACAGCTAAATATTACTTTATATAATGCCATAACTCACACAATAAACCAATTTCAACTCAAGAAATTAGTTTTGCATAAGGCTGGCTATTAGTATCAGCTGCCAGGGGACTGACATGTTCATTATTTTTATTCTCCCTTGTTGAGGTTTTACTCTAGAGGGATTTCTGTACATGAATTCTTGAGAGATAGGTAAAACAGTGAGAGACTGAACATTTCTCTGAAAGGTGTGGGGACTGCAAAATTCTACTCTGACTTCAATGGAATGCTCAGAGAGGTTAGCAACATTTTGGGAGAGCAGACACGATCGCTTCCTCACCTGGGCTAACTACTGAAAAACCAGGAAGTTTCCCTGCTAAAAGATACTTTGAGAGGTAAGTCAAAAACAAACAAGTAGACTGTTTATCTTTAATATTACCTTGCAGAATTGCTGCTTTTTAAGAAATATTGTGTGCCCAGGAGAAACGAATTACTCTATAGTAATCTGACTCTTGACTGAGTTCTACCTATTTTGCTCACTGTTTCATTTAAAATAAGCTTTTGATTTGCCATTTTCTTTTAAAAATAATGTTGTTGATGTTACCATGGTAACCATGCTTTGGCAAACAAGCATGAGTGCTGCCCAAAGAGTACTCAAAAATCAGAGAGTAAAAAAGTAAAAGCATAGTGAGACTGCCTGTATTCCCCGCTGTGGAACCTTGAAACAGCTAGGTGGTAGTGAAAAAATAGAAAAGATGGACAAATGGAGGGTGTAACTTTGAGTGGAGACAGGTGAAAGGAAAACGACTGAAAAAAATGGTGCCTACTAATGGTTCTTTTCTTTGAAATAACCATGGCATTTTTAAAGTTAAGCTGGAAATAACCAGAAAACCTGAGCTCAGTAAGGTGGGCACAGGTAATTTAGAATGCAATTCCAGTAGACCACCTAAAGAACTGACTAGGTAGGGACTAGGAAAGGCTGAGTAGGAGAATCACCCAGACTATGATGTGGATAAGGTCGTTTGGATAGACATCTTTCGTAACTCAATTGTAAGCCCATTTTCTAAAGGTATAGCATGTGTGTGTGTGTGTGTGCATGTACATGGGTGTGTGTAGGGAGTGATTCTCTAGTTGAGTCTAAAATAAGCTTCAAAATCTGGTTTTGTTTGTCAGAGGATTGGTGGCACCTTTCCTCTCCAGCATACATTTGTATGTAATTCAGAGGTGATTTAACCTTTTAAGAATTTGTAAGCCTTTTTTTTTTTTTTTTGGTAGTGTAAGAAACTCTTGAGAGAAGGCTACAGGGTAATAGAACAGCAGGGCGCTCAGCCCTTAGCAGTCTACCAGTTGCTGGCGCCATTACTGTGCAACCCATTACCAGCAACAGTTACCGGGAGACCACGAACATCCAGAGGGCTGCTGCTGCAGCTGCTGCTGCTGCTGCTGCTAAGTCACTTCAGTCGTGTTCGACTCTGTGTGACCCCATGACGGAAGCCCACCAGGCTCCCCCGTCCCTGGGATTCTCCAGGCAAGAACACTGGAGTGGGTTGCCATTTCCTTCTCCAATGTGTGAAAGTGAAAGTGAAGTCGCTCAGTCGTGTCCGACCCTTAGCGACCCCACGGACTGCAGCCTACCAGGCTCCTCCATCCATGGGATTTTCTAGGCGAGAGTACTGGAGTGGCTTGCCAGGGCTAGAGTGGCGATTAGAGGTCCGTTCTGCCATTGGTCGGCACCACAGCGGGTCCCGCCCCCAAGCAAACAACTGTCATTGAGTGACTGTTAGTAGTTGTGCTCAGCCATTGGTTGGCTCTGCTGTGGGCTCCTCCCCCAAGTGAGCAACTGTCACTGAGCAACAGTTAGTGGCCGATTAAGCAAACGGTCATCAGAATGGTGGTCGTCAGGTGGACAGTGAGGTAAGAAGTGGATCCTGTTCTTCTCCCTGGTGCCCTCCATCTCCCCCGGCCTTGGCCAGCAGGTGAGCTAGGGGGCCTAGGAAACAGGCTGGGAGCTCTGTCCTTCCAGAGCCCTTGACAAGGCTGCCCACTGACCCTGCCCAGACCTTGAGGCAGCGCTGAACCTCTTCCCCCACTCCTGCCTCTGCAACATGCTGGAAGTTACTGTCTGCCTGGGTCACAGTCTGCAGAACCTGGCCCCTGCTGTCCAGGTAGCCTGAGTAGCTTAAGAGCCGGTTGGGTCCTGGGTGCCTGGCTTCCTCAGCCATGGCAGCTGGACAGAGTCTGGGGACCTGGCCCTGAGGAAACTGTCAGCTGACATCTGCCTCCTCTTAGCCAGGATCTGGACCTCGGAGAGGGAAAGTTGTGCCTGGGGACCCCACCTTTTCTTGTCAGAACAGAGAATAGCATTTACTTGGTAGAGGTTTATAGGAACATAGTTACCACCCCATGACCTGACCTCAAAGGCAAAGGATCTGACACCAAAAAGTGTGCAACAAATAATCACACCCTCCCTCATCTTTCTTAGAAAAGGGCTTTTCTGAAAGCTTTTGGGGAATTTGGAGTTTATAAGGCATGAGCCATCCATCACCTTGCTTGGGCCCTGCAATAAACTTTTCTCTGTTTCAGACTCCAATGTTTTCATATTGTTTGGCCTCAACTGTGCGTTGGACATGCAGATTTGGGTTTTGGTAGCAATATTGCTTTTAGCTTTGGTTTTTAATCACCTTTGTCCTGATGGCAGTTTCCTTTCAGCATTTTCTCTTTAGAATCATTCACTTCTTGGCAAAGTGATGGCACTGTAATTCTGGATCGATCATGACACTTCCTTACTTAAAATCTTATAATGAATTCTGGCTGCCTTTAGGATCAAACCCTACTTTGTCCTTCATGATAAGTAGCTGTCTACTTGTTCATTGGTTGATTTCCTCTCCTCATCGCTTGCCCTGTGCCATTAACAGTCTCCTTCTAGTTCCTGAGTCCAGCTGGTTTCATGTCTCACTTTCTCTGTGTGCCTAGAACTATGCCTTTTCCCCTCCCTCTCCAACCTACTCTTCCCAGTCCAGCTAGCAGGAGGGGAGCCATTAAGAAAGGAAACTGATTAGTTGGTTGGCTTCATAACTCTATTTGTCCTTTGTTGAAATAACAACTGGTCACAAAATCTTTGTTGACTCGTTTTCCAGATCAGTTTATACAAAAGGGCATTATGTTCTTTCTCAATTTCGTTAAGAATTTCAGTTCCACTTATTACAGTATGTTGAGATTTATTCGTAAGATTTTATTATTTTAGATATGATAATATTATCTGCATGAAGCAGTGTTAAATACTAATATTTCTGAGAACAATCCACGTTTGGTTTTGCAATATTTAAAAAATCTGGTCAAAATAGGAAACTCTGATCAAGTTTAACTAATTAGCAACAGTGGGAGTAACACTAATCTCCATCTTGTGGTTCTAGCAGAGGCATCCAAAGGGCATTGGAGGCAATGTAACTGTGAGAAGGACCAGATTCTCTCAGAGTTATTTGGGGGATATTCATATCATAAGAGTATATACTGTGGACAATATCCAAGTTCTCTTCCTTAGAAATTTAGAGAAAACTAGATGGACTCACCAAACAATCCTCGATGGCAGATCAGTGCTGTTGTTTTAAAAAGTTTAAATTAGATCCATTTTGACTTCATGTTGATATATGGCGGAAATCAACACAACATTATAAAGCAATTATCCTCTGATTTAAAATTAGAAAAATATACATATATTTGGGAGCCCAGCCTGGCACTCTGTGATGACCTAGAGTGGCGAGAGGGAATATGAATATATATATAACTGATTTGGGTTATTGTTGGAAGGACTGATGCTAAAGCTGAAACTCCAATACTTTGGCGACCTCATGCAACGAGTTGACTCACTGGAAAAGACTCTGATGCTGGGAGGGATTGGGGGCGGGAGGAGAAGGGGACAACAGAGAATGAGATGGCTGGATGGCATCACCGACTCGATGGACATGAGTTTGAGTGAACTCCGGGAGTTGGTGATGGACAGGGAGGCCTGGCGTGTTGTGATTCATGGGGTCGCAAAGAGTCGGACATGACTGAGCAACTGAACTGAACTGAACAGCAGAAAGAAACAAACCATTGTAAAGCAATTACTCTCTAATTAAAAAAAAGAATATAAATAAATTTGAATAAACCAACTGTAAATATAAAAAAAATCAAAACCTAAATTAGAGACTTAGTCTGGAGAAATGAGGTGTTAAAAATAAGGAGAACCTGTTGAAGTAGTTTCTGACCTTCCTTAGGTCTGCTTATCTTTCAAAATTCTCAAACTTAGATGTACATCTGAATCATCTGGAGGACTTAGATGGGTCTCATCCTCAGTTTCTGAATTAGTAGCTTTGGGGTGGGGCCTGAGAATGTACATTTCTAACAGGGTCTCAGGTGACGCTGATGCTCCTGGTCTGGGGCTAGACTTTGAGAATCGCTGGACTATAGAATATAAAAGTGCCTGCCTTCTCCAATACTTCATGGATAAGAGTATAATTATAAACATGCCACTTCTCTTTGAGTTATAGTTACTTCTGTAAGATGTAGGCAAGAAATGGTTGCAAACACAGTTTGAAAGGTGAACAAACATCTTTTGTTGGTCTCAACAAAATTATTTAATACATTTTCCCTCAAAGGAAAAAACACTCATAAGAGTAAAAGCAAGAGAGAATTGTATCAAAAGTTCCCAATAAGACTTAAGTCTTGACTGCATATGTGAGGTAGTTTAAAAAACAAATGCACATATACTCACATCGCTTTTTATTTATTTATTTTTTAAGAGGGTATTAAATCTTTTATTGATTACACATGATAATGGATGATACACAAGCTTCATTCCCATCTATAACTTTATCTGGTATCATAATTCAATTTAGATATATTGCATAGGACTCACATCTCTTTTTAATCCAATATCCTACTACTTCTTAATTACTGATAAATGAGCAACAATAGACTAAAGCAGTATCAAAATTATGATTGACATTGCTGTGTGAGTTTCAAAATAGCTGAGCATTGCATTTAATAATAGTAATAGAAAAGGCTGGAAGAAGCACAAGCTGGAATCAAGATTGCTGGGAGAAATATCAATAACCTCAGATATGCAGATGACACCACCCTTATGGCAGAAAGTGAAGAGGAACTCAAAAACCTCTTGATGAAAGTGAAAGAGGAGAGTGAAAAGGTTGTCTTGAAGCTCAACATTCAGAAAACGAAGATCATGGCATCTGGTCCCATCACTTCATGGGAAATAGATGGAAAAACAGTGGAAACAGTGTCAGACTTTATTTTTTTGGGCTCCAAAATCACTGCAGACGCTGATTGCAGCCATGAAATTAAAAGACGCTTGCCCCTTGGAAGGAAAGTTATGACCAACCTTGATAGTATATTAAAAAGCAGAGACATTACTTTGCCAACCAAGGTCCGTCTAGTCAAGGCAATGGTTTTTCCCGTGGTCATGTATGGATGTGAGAGTTGGACTGTGAAGAAAGCTGATCGCCGAAGAATCGATGCTTTTGAACTGTGGTGTTGGAGAAGACTCTTGAGAGTCCCTTATACTGCAAGGAGATCCAACCAGTCCATTCTAAAGGAGATCAATCCTGGATGTTCATTGGAGGGACTGATGCTAAAGCTGAAACTGCAATCCTTTGGCCACCTCATGCGAAGAGTTGACTCACTGGAAAAGACTCTGATGCTGGGAAAGGTTGGGGGCGGGAGGAGAAGGGGACGACGGAGAATGAGATGGCTGGATGGCATCACCGACTCTGTGGACATGAGTTTGAGTGTACTCCGGGAGTTGGTGATGGACAGGGAGGCCTGGCGTGCTATGATTCATGGGGTCGCGGAGAGTCGGACAGGACTGAGCGACTGAACTGAACTGAACTGAATAGAAAAGATTATTTTTCCTTGTTGGGGAAAATAAAAATATCATGGGAACTAAAATATCCAGCAAATTCTTTTTATCCCTCTCAGTTATCCTCGTGCAATAACACTAACGAGAATCAAACCCATTTTCTTTTGCAATTCACTTTTTAATAATTGGACAAGTGATAATAGAATGAAAGATTAGTATTTTTTTTTCAAAAGTAATAGTTGGGTTCTGTTCAGAGATGAGTACACTTTCAACACAATTTTGTGCTCTTTCTGTTGCTTCTGTTTACAATTCTGTAAAATTATTTTTAATTTCCATATGATGATGGTTTTTATCATGTTATCACACAAAGATTAAAGTATGTGATAGCAAGAACATCTACCAGTATATTTTCAACCTCAGGGATAGGATGGGTACTAAACCTTTTCAAGATAAGTCTCAGTTATCCAAAAAAATGCAGTTAATCAGAGAAACTTTGAGATTTTGGTGTCACTTCATAGATGAAAATGAAATTAGTGGTCCCCTAGCACTTTTGAGTTATTTTCCAAATATGATAGTAGATTATGTTGAGATGCCCAAAGCAGCTGTGTCCACAGAGTAATTTGACATAGATCAAATAGATAAACATAGTTTTATTAGCTTAGTATTCTAACCAATGGATAATTATATATATTCTAAATTCTGAAAAGATGTATCATTCTTATAGGAAGTGAGTTAAAAAGCAAAATAGTTACTTTTATTGTTCTCTTTTGTGATATTAAGAATTTTTATATAATATGGTCATATATAAATCAAACCAGTGGTCTCTTAAATAATAAAAGCAATAAAGTGAAGATATTCAGTAATATTGAAATCATTATCATAGTGAATATTCTTAGATTTATAAAATTAACTGTCATTGCTAGAGTTAAGGGGTGAGATAGAGCACTGAAATTTTTGGAAATTATTTTAGTAAGGAGAGTTCCTTCATTTTATTGCAAACATACAACTTACAGGAACATGATGAGAATATTTACTTCAGTTCAAGACATATGAGCTATTAGCCTAGAATTTCAGACTTCCTGACTTATCCACAATATGTATTTAAGTGAATTGCTGTTGAGAACTCAACCTTTTGGAACTTCTCACCTCTCTTTCAATTTTGTTTTTAGACTCTTCTGTTGTTTACTTCTCATCATAATTATTTAATTTATAAATAACTTATACCCCTTCTTCTCCCAAGAAAGGATTTAAGGAGGCCACATTTAACTTGTAACTACCATAAATATATAATGAGATGAAGTTCAGTGTCCTCTCTCTTCTCTCTTGGTGGCTGGAAGGTCACTTTTCCTTGCCTGGGAATACAGTGCACCATAGCCTCCTCTGTCAGAACCCCTCTTTCTCCCACTCTGTCTGGCTCACTTTGGGGGCAGTGCTGGGCTGACTGTCCTTGTCTTAATCATTAGAGACATGGGCCAGGTTCAAATTCTGTTTCTTTCACATACTAGATTTGTGGCCTGGGGCAAGGTTCATAATCTCTGAACCCACATTCTGTCTTGAAAACAGGGATAATAATTGCAGTTATCTTATAGGGACGTTCTCAGGATTAATGAGTTATTATACACAGAAACTTAGAAAAATTCCTGGCAGGTAGCAAGCACTAGCCATCGTTATTCTCAACTAGCCATAGTTGAGAACTCTTCTGTTCTCAACTAAGATGCTGTTTCTTCAAAGATTCTTCCCTGAGACAATACCTTAAGCCAGAGATATAAGAGCTTACACTTTGACTTATGATTCTTATCATCATTTCTAATGGTACTGAAGGCAATTAATCTGTTTCTCCTGTGAAGCTGTAAACTCCAGAAAGGTTGTAATATGTCTGCCTCACCACTCTATTTCTGACATTTGGGACAGGGCCCAGCACAAGTATGTCACTTGGCTACTGCTGAATGAGTGAATCCAGGGAGCCTGTCTGTAAACATGCTAATTGAGATGAGATTACAAATAATTATTTTGTTATTTTGCAAATTTTTATTTTCTAATTTTTACAATTAATGTGTGTTTCCTTTATGTAATAAAGTAAAATTCTGTTAGACCTTGTTTATTGTTCTATTGTGAAGTCACTGCAGTGAGGCAGCCTAGGGAGCTGTAGGATGGAATTCATGTCACCAAACTTGGGTTTAGCTGCTTACCGCTCAAAAGACAGTGCAGAGACAGATTTTGGTTAGAAAAAGGAAGGTTGCTTTATTGAGGAGACCAGCAACCTGGGGAGAAGACAGACTTGTGTCCCAAAACTCTGAAGATCTTGCTTGCTCGTGAAAGTTCTAAAGAGGAAAATGGCGAAGTATCTCAGTTAATCACTGAGGCAGGAGATCAGACTTATCATCTCCCACTGTATGCAGGCTTGTTGGCTCCTTGTGATCCTTCCTTAAATGCTAATTTGTTCACACCATCTTCTCATGATCTTCTTAAAGGGGGAGCTGGGGAAAAGACCCAGTCATCTATTAATTACTTATTCTTCATTTCTATGTCTTTAAGAAAATAATCAACAGATTAGGCAAGGATTTATGTGATCAAAAGATATGAAAAGTGTGATTGCCCCCAGCAAGGGGGCATCTGGTATAAAGGTTAGTTAAAATATAGCTCTGCAAAAGTGACAGGATAAAGAATCTCCTGCAGAAAGCTGATTCCAGAGGAGAGTGGATACCTGCAAAGAGTTGGTTATAGTCACTTTTTTGGGGGCATGGGGAGGACGTTGAGTAGATTAGTGGTTCTTAATTGGGGATGATTTTGTCTGCTAGAAGACATATGGGAATGTTTGGAGACAGTTTATGGTTGTCTTTGACTTGAGAAGTTGCTATCTGTGACGAGTGTGAAGAGGCTGAAGTTCTTCGAAACATACTATGACCCACAGGACAGCTTCTTCCTCTAATGAAAACCATCCAGTTTCAAATGTTAATAGTGCCAAGTTAAGAAACCTGACCAGATGGAGACATCTGCAAAAAGTCAGTATATATAACTTTTAAGTTTGGTGAGCTGGTAAGTAATAGAACATCAGAATTTTGGAAGTTAATAAAAATGATTATGACTTTTAAAAGTAAATACTGGTTTGTATTTGATTTCTGGTATAATTTGCACAGTTTATTGTGATCCACACAGTCAAAGGCTTTGGCATAGTCAATAAAGCAGAAATAGATGCTTTTCTGGAACTCTCTTGCTTTTTCAATGATCCAGCAGATGTTGGCAATTTGATCTCTGGACCTCTGCCTTTTCTGAATCCAGCTTAAACATCTGGAAGTTTACAGTTTACGTATTCTCCAAGTCTGGTTTGGAGAATCTTGAGCATTACTTTACTAGCGTGTGAGATGAGTTTAATTGTGCAGTAGTTTGAGCATTCTTTGGTATTGCCTTTCTTTGGATTGGAATGAAAACTGACCTTTTCCAGTCCTGTGGCCATTGCTGAGTTTTCCAAATTTGCTGGCATATTGAGTGCAGCACTTTCACAGCATCATCTTTCAGGATTTGAAATAGCTCAACTGGAATTCCATCACTTCCACTAGCTTTGTTCATAGTGATGCTTACTAAGGCCCACTTGACTTCACATTCCAGGATGTCTGCTCTAGGTGAGTGATCACACCATTGTGATTATCTGGGCCATGAAAATCGTTTTTGTACAGTTCTTCTGTGTATTCTTGCCACCTCTTCTTAATATCATCTGCTTCTGTTAGGTCCATACCATTTCTGTCCTTTATTGTGCCCATCTTTGCATGAAATGTTCCCTTGGTATTTCTAATTTTCTTGAAGAGATCTCTAGCCTTTCCCATTCTGTCGTTTTCCTCTGTTTCTTCGCACTGATCACTGAGGAAGGCTTTCTTACCTCTCCTTGCTATTCTTTGGAACTCAGCATTCAAATGGGTATATCTTTCTTTTTCTCCTTTGCTTTTCACTTCTCTTCTTTTCATAGCTATTTGTAAGGCCTCCTCAGACAGCCACTTTGGTTTTTTGCATTTCTTTTTCTTGGGGATGGTCTTGATCCCTGCCTCCTGTACAATGTCATGAACTGCCGTCCATAGTTCATCAGGCGTTCTGTCTATCTCCCTTAACTATTTCTCACTTCCACGGTATAATCATAAGAAATTTGATTTAGGTCATACCTGAATGGTCTAGTGGTTTTCCCCACTTTCTTCAATTTAAGTCTGAATTTGGCAATCAGGAGCTCATGATCTGAGCCACAGTCAGCTCCTGATCTTGTTTTTGCTGACTGTATAGAGCTTCTCCATCTTTGGCTGCAAAGAATATAATCAATCTGGTTTCGGTCCTGGCCATCTGGCGATGTCCATGTGTAGAGCCTTATCTTGTGTTGTTGGAAGAGGGTGTTTGCTATGACCAGTGCATTCTCTTGGAAAAACTCTATTAGCCTTTGCCCTGCTTCATTCTGTACTCCAAGGCCAAATTTGCTGTTACTCCAGGTGTTTCTTGACTTCCTACTTTTGCATTCCAGTCCCTTATAATGAGAAGGACATCTTTTTTGGGTGTTCTAAAAGGTCTTGTAGGTCTACATAGAACCGTTCTAATTCAGCTACTTCTACCCAGCATTACTGGTTGGGGCATAGACTTGGATTACCATGGTATTGAATGGTTTGCCTTGGAAATGAATAGAGATCATTCTGTCATTTTTGAGATTGCATCCAAGTACTGCATTTTGGACTCTTTTGTTGACTATGATGGCTACTCCATTTCTTCTAAGGGATTCCTGTCCACAGTAGTAGATATAATGGACATGTGAGTTAAATTCATCCATTCCAGTCCATTTTAGTTTGCTGATTCCTAGAGTGTTGACGTTTACTCTTGCCATCTCCTGTTTGACCACTTCCTGTTTTACCATCTCCTGAGAAACTTGTATGCAGGTCAGGAAGCAACAATTAGATCTGGTAATGGGACAACAGATTGGTTCCAAATAGGAAAAGGAATACATAAAGGCTGTATATTGTCACCGTGCTTATTTAACTTGTATGCAGTGTATATCATGAGAAACACTGGGCTGGAAGAAGCACAAGCTGGAATCAAGATTCCCAGGAGAAATAGCAATAACGTCAGATATGCAGATGACACCACCCCTATGGCAGAAAGTGAAGAAGAACTAAAGGGCCTCTTGATTAAAGTGAAATATGAGAGTGAAAAAGTTGGCTTAAAGCTCAACGTTTAGAAAACTAAAGTGATGGGATCCAATCCCATCACTTCATGGCAAATAAATGGGAAAACAGTGGAAACAGTGGCTGACTTTATTTTTTGGGGTTCCAAAATCACTGCAGATGGTGACTGCAGCCATGAAATTAAAAGACACTTGCTCCTTGGAAGGAAAGTTATGACCAACCTGGACAGCATATTAAAAATCAGAGACATTACTTTGCCAACAAAGGTCCATCTAGTCAAGGCTATGGTTTTTCCAGTGGTCATGTATGGATGTGAGAGTTGGACTATAAAGAAAGCTGAGTGCTGAAGAATTGATGCTTTTGAACTGTGGTGTTGAAGACTCGAGAGTCCCTTGGACTGCAAGGAGATCCAACCAGTCCATCCTAAGGGAGATCAGTCCCAGGTGTTCATTGGAAGGACTGATGTTGAAGCTGAAACTCCAATACTTTGGCCACCTGATGCGAAGAGCTGATTCATTTGAAAAGATCCTGATGCTGGGAAAGATTGAGGGCAGGAGGAGAAGGGGACAACAGAGGATGAGATGGTTGGATGGCATCACCGACTCAATGGACATGAGTTTGGATAAACTCCAGGAGTTCGTGATGGACAGGGAGGCCTGGCGTGCTGTGGTTCACGGGGTCGCAAAGAGTAGGACATAACTCAGTGATTGAACTGACTGTGGTATGCTTTGTTGGTAATTAAGTAGAAGTTAGTATTTAATGTATTATATTCACCAGCAAACATTTACTGTGTCAGTAGAGAACTCTGTAGTGTGTTATATAGGTTTTCCCTTTACATCTAGTCGAAGGATTTGAAGTGTCAACTGACTGCTTGTTTACACACTTCTAAATGGCCAATTTGAAAGAATTCTTCTTAAGAGAGCAGTTTATGAGTCAATTTACCTAAATCTGTTGGGCAGAGCATACAAATAACCATATTGCTTACAGACTTTTTTTTTTTAATAGCTCTGGACTAATAGAAAGAAGGTAGGCCTCTTTAATTGTTTTAGAGCTTGGTCTGTTTGAATTTTTGTTTAACATCTGGGAGAATATGAGCCAGGACAGGGTAATTTTTGCCATAGTAACAGCATCTCAGTGGTTTAATCCAACCAAGTTTTATCTCTTCTTTAGAGTCCACTGTGCATCTGTATGACTCTCTCAGATAATTGTCTCTGTGTGACAGCTCAGGCTTCCAGAGTGAAGAAGATTCTACCATCCTGGAACATGTGGCTTTATTAGTCATGTGGGAAAACAGAACATAGGAAATTGTGTGTTTAATCTTTACTACTTTCACCTGGAATGGACATTGGTGACTTCCAATCATTTTATTGACCTAGCAAATTACACTGGTATATTTAGTCACTTGGGGAATTTTTAATTCTCCCATATTGCAGGGAGAAGCAGGAATATTCCTGAGTGTGACAAGTAGCTATCCTAATTAGCTTTTCATATTTGTTTACCTTTATATGTGGTTATTTAGAAAGTGTTGATTATTAGAAAGGTGATTGGGAAGGTATTTGCTAAGTGCACAGGCACAGATATCTCACACCAAATTATCCTAACTCCACTATGCTTACTTGGGGTCAGTATTTATATTTAATTTATATCTCACTATATTTATATTTCAATTAATGTATTTGTAATTTGCCTCTAAATGTTTGGGCTTCTAAGAATCTGTACTGGATGCTATAGTCCCTCGTTTCTCAAATGGGCTGACATATTTCACAGGGTTTTGGATGCTAAAGGATAAAAGTGGTAAACTTTGTATTTTACATAATGCATTTAAAATAATCACAACGTTATTTTTGTGGTGAAATAAAGACAAACATACCTCAGAATACCAAAAAATGATGAATTTTTTAAGATAAAATATAAGACCTCAATGACGTTTTATGCTCAAGCAGGTTTCTTTTAGCTGTGTTGCAGAGGAACATATATACTTTCCTCTGCAACCAAGGAGACAACATTGGATAGGGCTAAGAAACACTAGCTTGTGTACTTACGTTGTTAACCTTGATTTGGATATTTCCTTAGTTGTCTTCATTTTAGTGCAAATGATCATATCATGTTTTTGAAAATGGAGCTCCTTCAGGAACCCATTGTTACATTTATCATGAAAGTAAGGTTTTCTTTTGCAAAGAGAAATTTAGAATTTCTGTTCTATGTCTTATGAGTAGTTGGATAGGAGAAACTGGATAATAAAATTGACAATTGTGTTTGTTATTCTAGACCACCTTATGGAACTGTGAGAAGATACTGAACTGTACCCACTCTTGCCCATTTTACCATGTGATTCTCTTTATGGTCCATATTACCTATAACTATTTGAGTCTGTTTTGATTCATTCATCAAACAACTTGTAAGTTTCTACTGTGTGTGGATGGCATTGTGCCAGGTGCTGAGGATTAGGACAAGATGAAGAATTCAGTTCTTATCCTCAGAGACATTGTGTCTAGGACATGATGGCCGCAGGGATTGTGAAAATTTCTCATTCACTTCACATATATTTATTGAGCACTGTTATCTGCAGGCACTCAACCATACTACAGTGAATAAGAAGCAGTAGAGAATACTGTATAAAAGCCAGACAACCTGGAATCAGATTACATTTTGGGGCTTCATGGAAGCTCTTAAACCACATTATACCCCAGTTTCCTCTGATGTAAACAGGAGTAATGCAAAATTTATTGAGTTATAGAATTATTAGGAAGATCCTATGAGTTAGTATGTATAAATCACCTTGTAACATTTAGCTCTTACTATTGTTTCTCACATTTTTTCCCTTCATGCTTTAGTCCCTCTTCAAATCTATATTCTTTCTCATTACTCCCTCTCAGGCCAAGCAGTCCCAGTAATGAATCATGAATTTGAATATTGCTATTTATCAGTACCCTGTTAAAAATATTGCTTGTTAAACACAGTGAAAAAATATAACTCTGACATAAACTGTCTGCTTTTTCCATAACCCTTTCTTTTGTTTGTTTCTCTGAAATCCTGAAAAAAGCCACTGCAAATAACGTTCTTCAAAAGACTTAACCAGGCAAGATGTTTGATCCAAGGGCAAGACAGGCCCAATCAGAAATTGTGTTTTGCAGGAGCCTCTTCCACTTTGCCAGATGCTGAAGTCTGAAATGTCTCCTGTCCGCCTCCATTACCAGGGCCATTTGCTTGTTCCCTGAGCATATGTGGGCATTCACAGGGGGCACACAATTGTCAGAAACCTGCGGGGCTACCTTGGCAGCAGAGAAGCTAATACCAGCTACGTAAGAATTTTATACAGCTTTATGAAATGCTTCACCAGTGTGATTTAACTTTGCAAAGGAATAGGTGTAGAGAGAAATCAATAGAGACCCATTCTTTGGCAGTATTTGTATTTTATAGGAACCATACATATAAATTTCCCATTTTTGTAGTAATATGGCTTTAATCTTAACGAATGCCATTTTGGTGGTTTTCTTCAGAGATTAGAATTAACATTCACAAGTGAACAGAAAATGTTAAAGTATTATTAGTCTTCTGAGAATTTTGCTTCTGGCGATACAGTTTTAGAGATTTCATCTTGGTTCAGGTGTAGCAAAATACCACCATTTCTGCTTGTTAGAAGGAAACTCTCCAAGGTTTCTGTCTATTTCAGTCCAGGGTTTAATTTTTCAAAGCAGAAAAAAATTTTTTTCCTGGACCCTGAATATAACCTGAAGTCAAAAATCAATTGAAAAGGCAGCAAAAATTGGTCACGAGTGCTGTTAGAAACCTTTATTGGTAACAGTTTTCTGGTCATTACTAACACATTTCTTAATTAACTGCCTAGGTTGTTAATATGGTTTGTGTAATTTTAGAAGCTATTTGTTTATCTGTCGTTTATATCTTGCTTCATTTCACAAAGAGTGTAAGTTGACAAACCCTATTTGTGCTAATGACAACTTGGCTCTGAGTCATTAAAAGAAAAGTGGATTTGAGAGTAGTGTTTAATTTCTTACGTTAGATGCCTGTCTTTCCTCTGAAATATATAGCCCTTCTTTCTCAATCACATGGTGATTAGATAAACATGTGTGTAGTATACTAGATTTTGGTTATATAGTAGTCAATACGGGGATGTAAAACTTAACTTTCCTTAGTGTAACTTCATTTATACACACATGCACAAACATCTGCTTTTAATGTGTAAAATTTATCTTAAGGAATCTAGGTTTTCATCTTGCATACTTTAATGCAAAGTATAACATTCCAAATCCTAAAGGTGGTGTTGTAGAAAAGGGAGAGCCCTTCCAGAATCCAAGAGTGGGCTCTTAAATAACACTCAGAAATTAATTGTCCAAGGAGACACAAGTGTGGACCCATGTGCCTTTATTGGGAAGGGGCGCCTGGGCGGAGAACTGCTCTGCCACGTGGCTCACAGTCTTGGGTTTTACAGTAAGTGGGTTAATTTCTGGGTTGTCTCTGGCCAAACATTCTGACTCAGGATCCTTCCTTGTGGTATGTGCATTGCTCAGAAAAGATGGATTCCAGTGAGAAGGATCCTGAGAGGTTAGTAGGATATATGGGCTGGCGTTTCCTCTCTCCTTTTGACCTTTCCCAGATTCTTCGGTTGGTGCTAGCTTATTAGTTGTGCATTCTTTCAGTTCAGTTCAGTCGCTCAGTCGTGTCCGACTCTCTGCGACCCCATGAATCACAGCACGCCAGGCCTCCCTGTCCAAAACCGACTCCCGGAGTTCACTCAAACTCACGTCCACAGAGTCGGTGATGCCATCCAGCCATCTCATTCTCGTTCGTCCCCTTCTCCTCCCGCCCCCAACCTTTCCCAGCATCAGAGTCTTTTCCAGTGAGTCAACTCATCGCATGAGGTGGCCAAAGTATTGCAGTTTCAGCTTTAGCATCAGTCCTTCCAATGAACACCCAGGATCGATCTCCCTTAGAATGGACTGGTTGGATCTCCTTGAGGTACAAGTGACTCTCAAGAGTCTTCTCCAACACCACAGTTCAAAAGCATCAATTCTTCGGTGATCAGCTTTCTTCACAGTCCAACTCTCACATCCAAACGTGACCACGGGAAAAACCATAGCCTTGACTACACGGACCTTTGTTGGCAAAGTAACGTCTCTGCTTTTTAATATATTATCAATGTTGGCCATAACTTTCCTTCCAAGGAGTAAGCGTCTTTTAATTTCATGGCTGCAATCAGCATCCAGTGATTTTGGAGCCCCAAAAAATAAAGTCTGACACTGTTTCCACTGTTTCCCCATCTATTTCCCATGAAGTGATGGGACCAGATGCCATGATCTTCGTTTTCTGAATGTTGAGCTTCAAGCCAACCTTTTCACTCTCCTCTTTCACTTTCATCAAGAGGCTTTTGAGTTCCTCTTCACTTTCTGCCATAAGGGTGGTGTCATCTGCATATCTGAGATTATTGATATTTCTCCCAGCAATCTTGATTCCAGCTTGTGCTTCTTCCAGCCCAGCGTTCCTGATGATGTAGTCTGCATATAAGTTAAATAAGCAAGGTGACAATATACAGCCTTGACGTACTCCTTTTCCTATTTGGAACCAGTCTGTTGTTCCATGTCCAGTTCTAACTGTTGCTTCCTGACCTGCATACAGGTTTCTCAAGAGGCAGGTCAGGTGGTCTGGTATGCCCATGTCTTTCAGAACTTTCCACAGTTTATTGTGATCCACACAAACAAAGGCTTTGGCATAGTCAATGAAGCAGAAATAGATGTTTTTCTGGAACTCTCTTGCTTTCTCCATGATCCAGAGGATGTTGGCTATTTGATCTCTGGTGCCTCTGCCTTTTCTAAAACCTGCTTGAACATCTGGGAGTTCACGGTTCACATATTGCTGAAGCCTGGCTTGGAGAATTTTGAGCATGACTTCACTAGCGTGTGAGATGAGTGCAATTGTGCGGTAGTTTGAGCATTCTTTGGCATTGTCTTTCTTTGGGATTGGAATGAAGACTGACCTTTTCCAGTCCTGTGGCCACTGCTGAGTTTTCCAAATTTGCTGGCATATTGAGTGCAGCACTTTCACAGCATCATCTTTCAAGATTTGAAATAGCTCAACTGGGATTCCATCACCTCCACTAGCTTTGTTCGTAGTGATGCTTTCTAAGGCCCACTTGACTTCACATTCCAAGATGTCTGGCTCTAGGTCAGTGATCACGTTATCGTGACTATCTTGGTCGTGAAGATCTTTTTGTACAGTTCTTCTGTGTATTCTTGCCACCTCTTCTTAATATCTTCTGCTTCTGTTAGGTCCATACCATTTCTGTCCTTTATCGAGCCCATCTTTGCATGAAATGTTCCCTTGGAATCTCTAATTTTCTTGAAGAGATCTCTTGTTTTTCTTATTCTTTTGTTTTCCTCTATTTCTTTTCATTGATCACTGAGGAAGGCTTTCTTATCTCTCCTTGCTATTCTTTGGAACTCTGCATTCAGATGCTTATATCTTTCCTTTTCTCCTTTGCTTTTCACTTCTCTTCTTTTCACAGCTATTTGTAAGGCCTCCTCAGACAGCCGTTTTGCTTTTTTGCATTTCTTTTCCAGGGGGATGGTCTTGGTCCCTGTCTCCTGTACAATGTCACGAACCTCCGTCCAGAGTTCATCTGGCCCTGGCGGCCGCAGATGCGAGAGACGCAGGCCCGGCGCAACAGACCATGTAAAGAGGTGCGGCCATGAGGAGCTACCCCTCGCCTGAGGACAGGGATGGTGGCGGAGAGGAGCTACCCCACATCCAATAGGCGGTGGCTGCTTGAGCGCAGGAGGGCCGAGAAGAGCTACTCCACATTCAAGGTCAGCAGGGGCGGCCCTGAGGAGATACCCCTCATCCAAGGTAAGGTGCAGTGGCTGCGCTTTCTTGGAGCAGCTGTGAAGAGGTATCCCACACCCAAGGTAAGAGAAACCCAAATAAGACGGTAGGTATTGAGAGGGGGCATCAGAGGGCAAACACACTAAAATCATAATCACAGGTAACTAGTCGATCTGATCACATGGACCACAGCCGAATGTGTCCACTGGAGAAGGGAATGGCAAACCACTTCAGTATACTTGCCTTGAGAACCCCATGAACAGTATCAAAGGGCAAAATGATAGGATACTGAATGAGGAATTCCCCAGGTCGGTAGGTGCCCAGTATGCTACTGGAGATCAGTACTCATCTCCCATGCTAGTAAAGTCATGCTCAAAATTCTCCAAGCCAGGCTTCAGCAATATGTGAACCGTGAACTCCCAGATGTTCAAGCAGGTTTTAGAAAAGGCAGAGGCACCAGAGGTCAAATTGCCGACATCCGCTGGATCATGGAGAAAGCAAGAGAGTTCCAGAAAAACATCTAATTCTGCTTCATTGACTATGCCAAAGCCTTTGACTGTGTGGATCACAATAAGCTGTGGAACATTCTGAAAGACATGGGCATACCAGACCACCTGACGTGCCTCTTGAGAAACCTGTATGCAGGTCAGGAAGCAACAGTCAGTACTGTACATGGAACAACAGACTGGTTCCAAATATGAAAAGGAGTACGTCAAGGCTGTATATTGTCACCTTGCTTATTTAACTTATATGCAGACTACATCATCAGGAACGCTGGGCTGGAAGAAGCACAAGCTGGAATCAAGATTGCTGGGAGAAATATCAATAATCTCAGATATGCAGATGACACCACCCTTATGGCAGAAAGTGAAGAGGAACTCAAAAGCCTCTTGATGAAAGTGAAAGAGGAGAGTGAAAAGGTTGGCTTGAAGCTCAACATTCAGAAAACGAAGATCACGGCATCTGGTCCCATCACTTCATGGGAAATAGATGGGGAAACAGTGGAAACAGTGTCAGACTTCATTTCTTTGGGACCCAAAATCACTGGATGCTGATTGCAGCCATGAAATTAAAAGACGCTTACTCCTTGGAAGGAAAGTTATGGCCAACCTGGATAGTATATTAAAAAGCAGAGACGTTACTTTGCCAACAGAGGTCCGTGTAGTCAAGGCTATGGTTTTTCCCGTGGTCATGTTTGGATGTGAGAGTTGGACTGTGAAGAAAGCTGATCGCTGAAGAATTGATGCTTTTGAACTGTGGTGTTGGAGAAGACTCTTGGGAGTCCCTTGTACTGCCAGGAGATCCAACCAGTCCATTCTAGCGGAGATCGATCCTGGGTGTTCATTGGAAGGACTGATGCTAAAGCTGAAACTGCAATACTTTGGCCACCTCATGCGATGAGTTGACTCACTGGAAAAGACTCTGATACTGTGAAAGGTTGGGGGCGGGAGGAGAAGGGGACGACGGAGAATGAGATGGCTGGATGGCATCACCGACTCTGTGGACATGAGTTTGAGTGAACTTCGGGAGTTGGTGGTGGACAGGGAGGCCTGGCATGCTGTGATTCATGGAGTCGCGGAGAGTCGGACATGACTGAGTGACTGAACTGAACTGAACTGAAAACAACTCGAGAAAGAAGAACCAAAAAAAATATCAAACCCAAAATTAGTAGAAGGAAAGAAATCATAAAGATGTGTAGAAATAAATGAAAAAGATACAAAAGAAATAATAGTAAAGATTAATAAAACTAAAAGCTGTTTTTTTTGAAAAGATAAAGCTGACAAACCTTTAGCCAAACTCATCAAGAACAAAAGAGAGAAGAATCAAATCAACAAAATTAGAAATGAAAAAGGAGAGGTTACAGCAGACAATGCAGAAATAAAAGACTATTATGAACAACTATATGGCAATAAAATGGACAACCTGGAAGAAATGGATAGATTCTTAGAAAAGTTCAATCTTCCAAGATTGAACCAGGAAGAAATAGAAATTATGAACAATCCAATTATAAGAACTGAAATTGAAGCTGTGATCAAAAATCTCCCAAAAAACAAAAGCCCAGGACCAGATGGCTTCACAGGAGAATTCTATCAAACATTTAGAAAAGAGCTAATGCTTAGCCTTCTAAAACTATTTCAAAAAGTTGCAGAGGAGGGAACACTTCCAAGCTCATTCTATGAGGCCACCATCTCCCTGACACCAAAACCATACAAAGACAACACACAAAAAAATAAAACTACAGGCCACTGTCACTGATGAATGTAGATACAAAAGTCCTCAATAAAATTCTAGCAAACAGAATCCAGCAACATAGTAAAAAGATCATACATCATGACCAAGGGGGCTTTATCCCCGGGATACAAGGATTCTTCAATATTCACAAATCAATCAATCAATGTGATACACCGCAGAAAAAACCTTTGACAAAATTCAACATCCATTTATGATAGAAACCCTCCAGAAAGCAGGCATAGAAGGAACATACCTCAACATAATATAAGTCATATATGACAAACCCACAGCAAACATTATTTTTAATGGTGAAAAATTGAAAGCCTTTCCCCTAAAGTCAGGAAAAAGGGTGCCCTTTCTCACCACTACTATTCAACATAGTTTTGGAAGTTTCAGCCACAGCAGTCAGAGAAATAAAAGGAATCCAGATTGGAAAAGAAGTAAAACACTCACTGTGTGTAAATGACATGATCATCTAAATCAGTTCAGTTCAGTTCAGTCACCCAGTCGTGTCCGACTCTTTGCGACCCCATGAATCACAGCAGGCCAGGCCTCCCTATCCGTCACGAGCTCCCAGAGTTCACTCAAACTCATGTCCACAGAGTCAGTGATGCCATCCAGCCATCTCATTCTCGGTTGTCCCCTTCTCCTCCCGCCCCCAATCCCTCCCAGCATCAGAGTCTTTTCCAGTGAGTCAACTTTTCGCATGAGGTGGCCAAAGTATTGCAGTTTCAGCTTTAGCATCAGTCCTTCCAATGAACACCCAGGATCGATCTCCCTTAGAATGGACTGGTTGGATCTCCTTGAGGTACAAGTGACTCTCAAGAGTCTTCTCCAACACCACAGTTCAAAAGCATCAATTCTTCGGTGATCAGCTTTCTTCACAGTCCAACTCTCACATCCAAACGTGACCATGGGAAAAACCATAGACTTGACTACACGGACCTTTGTTGGCAAAGTAATGTCTCTGCTTTTTAATATACTATCCAGGTTGGCCATAACTTTCCTTCCAAGGAGTAAGCGTCTTTTAATTTCATGGCTGCAATCAGCATCCACAGTGATTTTGGAGCCCCCAAAAATAAAGTCTGACACTGTTTCCACTGTTTTTCGTCTATTTCCCATGAAGTGATGGGACCAGATGCCATGATCTTTGTTTGCTGAATGTTGAACTTCAAGCCAAACTTTTCTCTCTCCTCTTTCACTTTCATCAAGAGGCTTTTGAGTTCCTCTTCACTTTCTGCCATAAGGGTGGTGTCATCTGCATATCTGAGGTTATTGATATTTCTCCCAGCAATCTTGATTCCAGCTTGTGCTTCTTCCAGCCTAGTGTTCCTCATGATGTACTCTGCATAGAAGTTAAATAAGCAAGGTGACAATATACAGCCTTGATGCACTCCTTTTCCTACTTGGAACCAGTCTGTTTTTCCATGGCCAGTTCTGACTGTTGCTTCCTGACCTGAATACAGGTTTCTCAAGAGGCAGATCAGGTGGTCTGGGATTCCCATCTCTTTCAGAATGTTCCACAGTTTATTGTGATCCACACAGTCAAAGGCTTTGGCATAGTCAATAAAGCAGAAATAGATATTTTTTCTGGAACTCTCTTGCTTTCTCCATGATCCAGCGGATGTTGGCAATTTGATCTCTGGTGCCTCTGCCTTTTCTAAAACCTGCTTGAACATCTGGGAGTTCACGGTTCACATATTGCTGAAGCCTGGCTTGGAGAATTTTGAGCATGACTTTACTAGTGTGTGAGATGAGTGCAATTGTGTGGTAGTTTGAGCATTCTTTGGCATTGCCTTTCTTTGGGATTGGAATGAAGACTGACCTTTTCCAGTCCTGTGGCCACTGCTGAGTTTTCCAAATTTTCTGGCATATTGAGTGCAACACTTTCACAGCATCATCTTTCAAGATTTGAAATAGCTCAACTGGAATTCCATCACCTCCACTAGCTTTGTTCATAGTGATGCTCTCTAAGGCCCACTTGACTTCACATTCCAAGGTGACTGGCTCTAGGTCAGTGATCACGTTACCATGACTATCTTGGTCATGAAGATCTTTTTGTATAGTTCTTCTGTGTATTCTTGCCACCTCTTCTTAATATCTTCTGCTTCTGTTAGGTCCATACCATTTCTGTCCTTTATCGAGCCCATCTTTGCATGAAATGTTCCCTTGGAATCTCTAATTTTCTTGAAGAGATCTCTTGTTTTTCCTATTCTGTTGTTTTCCTCTATTTCTTTGCATTGATCGCCGAGGAAGGCTTTCTTATCTCTCCTTGCTATTCTTTGGAACTCTGCCTTCAGATGCTTATATCTTTCCTTTTCTCCTTTGCTTTTCGCTTCTCTTCTTTTCACAGCTATTTGTAAGGCCTCCTCAGACAGCCATTTTGGTTTTTCGCATTTCTTTTCCATGGGGATGGTCTTGGTCCCTGTCTCCTGTACAATGTCACGAACCTCCAGCCAGAGCTCATCAGGCATTCTATCAGATCTAGTCCCTTAAATCTATTTCTCACTTCCACTGTATAATCATAAGGGATTTGATTTAGGTCATATCTGAATGGTCTAGTGGTTTTCCCTCTTTTCTTCAGTTTCAGTGTGAAATTGGCAATAAGGGGTTCATGATCTGAGCCACAGTCAGCTCCTGGTCTTGTTTTTGCTAACTGTATACAGCTTCTCCATCTTTGGCTGCAAAGAATATAATCAATCTGATCTCGGTGTTGACCATCTGGTGATGTCGATGTGTACAGTCTTCTCTTGTGTTGTTGGAAGAGGGTGTTAAATATGACCAGTGCGTTCTCTTGACAAAACTCTATTAGCCTTTGCCCTTCTTCATTCCGTGCTCCAAGGCCAAATTTGCCTGTTACTCCAGGTGTTTCTTGACTTCCTACTTTTGCATTCCAGTCCCCTATAATGAAAAGGACATCTTTTTTTGTGCGCTCGTTCTAAAAGGTCTTGTAGGTCTTCATAGAACCGTTCAACTTCGGCTTCTTCAGTGTTACTGGTTGGGGCATAGGCCTGGATTACTGTAATATTGAATGGTTTGCCTTGGAAACGAACAGAAATCATTCTGTCGTTTTTAAGATTGCATCCAAGTACTTCATTTCAGACTCTTTTGTTGACCATGATGGCTACTCCATTTCTTCTAAGGGATTCCTGCCCACAGTAGTAGATATAATGGTCATCTGAGTTAAATTCACCCATTCCAGTCCACTTTAATTCACTGATTCCTAGAATGTCTATGTTCACTCTTGCCATCTCCTGTTTGACCACTTCTAATTTGCCTTGATTCATGGACCTAACATTCTAGGTTCCTATGCAATATTGCTCTTTACAGCACCGGACCTTGCTTCTATCACTGGTCACATCCACAACTGGGTATTGGCTTTGCTTTTGCTCCATCCCTTCATTCCTTCTAGAGTTATTTCTCCACTGATCTCCAGTAGCATACTGGGCACCTACCGACCTGGGGAATTCCTCATTCAGTATCCTATCATTTTGCCCTTTGATACTGTTCATGGTGTTCTCAAGGCAAGTATAGTCTCTCCATAAGTCACATTAAAGCCTTCCTGTGTACAGAGATACTTGAGAGCCCTTCAGCACTAAGCTTAGAGACCAGTTAAACCACCAACTAAAAGCAGGAGAATGGAATAAACATGGCACTAAACAGACCAAGTGAAGGATGTGTGTTTACCATAGGAAAGCTAAATCAAAAGGGCAAAGTGTCAGCCTTGGTTAACCTCAGCTGTGACTGTGTACATGGCTCAAATCAAATTTTTCACTGACATGTCCAGGAATGACCTCAAAAGCGGCATGACAGAGGAATGAATAAAAAGATGTGGTACATTGTTGTATGGCAGAAACCAACACAACATTGTAAAGCAATATCTCCCAGTTAAAAATAAATTAAAAAAAAAAAAAACATTTGATACCCTCTCCCCATTCCCTGGTGGCTCAGACAGTAAAGAATCTGCCTGTAATGCAGGAGACCCAGGTTTGATCCCTTGGTCAGAAAAATACCCTGGAGAAGGGAATGGGTATCCATTCTAGTATTCTTGCCTGGAGAATTCTACTGACATAGAAGCCTGGTGACCTATAGTCCATGGGGTCACAAACAGTTGGACACAATTGAATGACTTTCACTTTCACTTTTGATCCTCCCCCTCAAAAAAGATGTGGTACTTATATACAATGGAATATTATTCAGTCATAAAAAAGAATGAAATAATGCCATTTGCAGCAACATGGATGAACCAAGAGAATATCATACTAAGTGGACTAAGTCAGACAGAGAAAAGCAAATATCCCATGAAATCACTCATATGTGGAATCTACTTTTTTTAAATGATATAAATGAACTTATTTCCAAAATAGAAAAAGACTCACAGATTTCAAAAACAATCTTATGGTTACCAATGGTGAAATGTGGGGAAGAGAAAGAAATTAAGAGTTTGAGATTAACATATACACACTACTATATATTAAACAAATAACCAACAAAGGCCTACTATATAAGCAGAGGGAACTCTACTCAATATTCTGTAATAACCTATATGGGAAAAGAATATGAAAAAGAATGAATATATGTATCACTGGATCACTATGCTATAAACCTGAAACTAATACAACATTGTAAATCAACTATACTCCAATAAAATTTAAAAATAAAAATACACATATAAAAAAAGATATATAGCAGTTCCATCAGAAAAAAAGAAACAAACTACCATGAGTTGATTTTAGGGTTACAGAGAAATTCTAGGACAAGAAGTTACAAAAATGGAACTCATGAGTAATATAGATCAACTGAACCTGTCCTGGTGAAACTTAAGTGGAACCTCAATGGAATCTGCAGTAAGTTTTAATGAAAGCTATATGTAGCTAAGACATTTCTTAAGAATTAATCAAGAATACTCAGTGATAATACACTAAAAAGACTAGAAAAAATACATAATTGCTGAGAAAATTTAAGCCCTACTCTCTTTTCTAATGGCTAAGCACATAGCAGGAATCACAAATATTTGTGGAATAAAAGAACTGAGTTGGGAACATGGCTTTCTTTGCCTACAGAATATGAAGATAATTACAAGGCTGAGGGAATATGAAGGTACAATGAAATCTCATTATTTGGGCTTCCATAAATTTTATAATTTCTTGCCTTGAGAACCCAATGAAGAGAATGAAAAGGCAAAAAGATAGGACACTGAAAGATGAACTCCCAAGGCCGATAGGTGCCCAATATGCTACTGAGATCAGAGGAGAAATAACTCCAGAAAGAATGAAGAGAAGGAGTCAAAGTGAAACCAACACCCAGTTGTGGATGTGACTGGTGATGGAAGTAACGTCTGATGCTGTAAACAGCAATATTGCATAGGAACCTGGAAAGTTAGGTCCATGAATCGAGGCAAATTGGAAGTGGCCAAACAGGAGATAGCAAAAGTGAACACTGACAGTTTAAAAATCAGTGAACTAAAATGGACTGGATTGGGTTAATTTAACTCAGATGACCATTATATCTACTACTTTGGGTAAGAATCCCTTAGAAAGAAATGGACAGGCCATCATAGTCAACAAAAGAGTCTGAAATGCAGTCAGTCAGTCAGTTCAGTCACTCAGTCGTGTCCGACTCTTTGCTACCCCATGAACACACCAGGCCTCCCTGTCCATCACCAACTCCCGGAGTTCACTCAATACTTGGACGCAAACTCAAAAATGACAGGATGATCTCTGTTCATTTCCAAGGCAAACCATTCAACATCATGATAATCCAAGTCTATGCCCCGACCAGTAACGCTGAAGAAGCTGAACAGTTCTATGAAGACCTACAAGACCTTCTAGAACTAACAACCAAAAAAGATGTCCTTTTCATTATAGGGGACTGGAATGCAAAAGTAGGAAGTCAAGAAACACCTGGAGTAACAGGCAGATTTGGCCTTGGAGTACAGAATGAAGCAAGGCAAAGGTTAACAGACTTTTGCCAGGAGAACACACTGGTCATAGCAAACACCTTCTTCCAACAACACGAGAGAAGACTCTACACATGGACATCACCAGATGGTCAATACCACAATCAGATCGATTATATTCTTTGCAGCCAAACATGGAGAAGCTCTATAGAGGCAGCAAAAACAAGACCAGGCATTGACTGTGCCTCAGATCATGAACTCCTTATTGCTAAATTCAAACTTAAACTGAAAAAAGTAGGGAAAACCACTAGACCATTCAAGTAGACCTAAATCAAATCCCTTACGATTATACACTGGAAGTGAGAAATAGATTCAAGCGATTGGATCTGATAGACAGAGTGCCTGAAGAAATATGGATGGAGATTTGTGACATTATATAGGAGGCAGGGATCAAGACCATCCCCATGAAAAAGAAATGCAAAAAGGCAACATGCTTCTCTGAGGAGGCCTTACAAATAGCTGCAAAAAGAAGAGAAGCAAAAGGCAAGGGAGAAGAGTTCCGAAGAATAGCAAGGAGAAATAATAAAGCCTTCCTCAGTAATCAATGCAAATAGAGAAACAATAGAATGGGAAGACTAAATATCTCTTCAAGAAAGTTAGAGATATCAAGGAAACATTTCACACAAAGATGGGCACAATAAAGGAAAGAAATGATATGGACCTAACCGAAGCAGAAGATATTAAGAAGAGGTGGCAAGAATACACAGAAGAACTATACAAACATGATCTTCATGACCCAGATAATCACGATGGTGTGATCACTCACCCAGAGCCAGACATCCTGGAATGTGAAGTCAAGTGGGCCTTAGGAAGCATACTAGGAACAAAGCTAGTGGAGGTGATGGAATTCCAGTTGAGCTATTTCAAGATGACATTGTGAAAGTGCTACACTCAATATGCTAGCAAATTTGGAAAACTCAGCAGGGCCACAGGACTGGAAAAGGTCAGTTTCTGTTCCAGTCCCAAAGAAAGGCAATGCTAAAGAATGTGGAAACTACTGCACAATTGCACTCATCTCACATGCCTGCAAAGTAATGCTCACAATTCTCCAAGCTAGGCTTCAACAGTATGTGAACCTTGAACTTCCAGATCTTCAACCTGGATTTAGAAAAGGCAGAGGAACCAGGGAACAAATTGCCAACATCTGCTGGATCATAGAAAAACCAAGAGAGTTCCAAAAAATATCTACTTCATGCCAAAAACTTTGACTATGTGGGTCACAACAAATTCTGGAAAATTCTTTAAAAAGATGGGAATACCAGACTACCTGACCTGACTTTTGAGAAATCTGTATGCAGGTCAGGAAGCAACAGTTAGAACTGGATATGGGACAACAAACTGGTTCCAAATAGGGAGAGGAGTACGTCAAGGCTGTATATTGTCACCCTGATTATTTAACTAATATTCAGAGTACATCAGGAGAAACACTGGGCTGGATGAAGCACAAGCTGGAATCAAGAATGCTGGGAGAAATATCAATAACCTCAGATATGCAGATGACACCACTCTTATGGCAGAAAACAAAGAAGAACTATGGAGCCTCTTGATGAAAGTGAAAAAGGAGAGTGAAAACGTTGGCTTAAAGCTCAACATTCAGAAAACTAAGATCATGGCAACTGGTCCCATCACTTCACAGCAATAGATGGGGAAACAGTGGAAACAGTGTCAGACTTTATTTTGGGGGGCTCCAAAATCACTGTGGATGGTGACCGCAGCCATGAAATTAAAAGACGCTTGCTCCTTGGAAGAGAAGTTGTGACCAATCTAAACAACATATTAAAAAGCAGAGACGTTACTTGTCAACCAAGGTCCATCTAGTCAAGGCTATGGTTTTATCAGTAGTCATGTATGGATGTGAGAGCTGGACTATAAAGAAAGCTGAGCACTGAAGTATTGATGTTTCTGAATTGTGGTGTTGCAGAAGACTCTTGAGAGTCTCTTGGACTGCAAGGAGACCAGTCGATCCTAAAGGAAATCAGTCCTGAATATTCACTGGAAGGACTGATGCTGAAGCTGAAAATTCAATACTTTGGCCACCTGATGCAAAGAGCTGATTTATTTGAAGAGACTTTGATGCTAGGAATGATTGAAAGAGGGTGGAGAAGGGGACAAAAGAGGATGAGATGGTTGGATGGCATCACCGACTCAATGTACATGAATTTGAGTAAAGTCTGGGAGTTGGTGATGGACAGGGAGGCCTGGCATGCTGCAGTCCATGGGGTCTCAAAGAGTTGGACACGACTGAGTGACTGAATTGAACTGAAGTGAAATTTTGTAATTCATATCATCAGGAAAAATCCACAAGTGCAAATTTTACATTTAAACTTTCCTTTAGAAAAGTGTTTTTTAGTCATAAAGGGAAAACCTTCAAAAAAACTAATAAATCAGAAAACAAGCTTTCAGAAAATATATTAGATGTACCTATATGTATATTTTAAATGCTTACTCAATTAATTCTGATTTAGTTGTCAAAGGGATTTTTTACTTTTCTAGATTTTTGTGTTTTTTTTCTGAGTGAACTTTGATAAAATAAGATGCCATTTAAAAAATCATGGTGAAAACATTCCAATATTAAATTCATTTACTAACCTGTAACCTAGGAAATGAATCATATCCTATATAATCTGTATACATGGACACAAACATTTGATGATTCTGTGATTTGTCCACATCAATGAGGACATTTTTACACTGACTCTACGTATGTACAATATGTCTTCATGTTATGCACAGAGCTTGCTTTTCTATGTTTTTAGTCCATGCATGGAATTGCACTTAGAGGTATTTTCTCCTCCTCTTCCTACTTTTCTCTCTCTCCTATTACTCTTTTTCCTTTCCAGATTTGAAATCAGTTCTAAAAATGCATACCCATTTCTAAAATCCTAGCCATATTTCTAGTTTAAAAAGAGAAATCTGCAGTTCTCATATTTGGTAAATCTATGGTCTTTAGAATTAATTCATATTCATAAAAACCACTTTCTTTTATTGGACACATATATTACATACCATTGCAACAATCTAAAAAGGCAGACTATTCATATTTCCATGCTTATAGATGATGAAAAAGAAACTGGCTTAGAAAGGCTGAAAAAATTGATCTATGTCTCACTGGAAGTAGAAGAGCTGCCATGAGTTGCAAAGCCATTAATTTAACAACTATGCTGTCCTGCCTCCAGACATATACCGGACATGGGTATTAAAGGGATGCCTGATCCTAGTTCTTCATTAACATTCCTCCAACTAAAGGGAACATCATGATTTTATCTCCTCTTAACATATTAATTACAAGGTTGTTTAAGTCCTTTAAAATATTAAATATTTAATTAGTCCTATTACAGCATCTCCCTGAGGCAAGTAGTTAGCCTGCATAATTGTTATGTTGGTTAAAAAGAAGAGCAAAAGGAAGTTTGAGCATAAATTAACAATAATAAAACAGATCATTACATTTCATGCCTGGAGATTAACATGGATAACTTGCATCAAATAAAATTGTAAGGTAATTATTAAGATCAGTCTTTATAGATGACCTTTGTCATTACATTTTATCTGGGTCTCCATGCATCCAAAATGACCAGTCATTCCATTAAATATAAGGTTATCATTCTCATCTATTATTTCTCAAAGTGTCCACCAAAGACTGCTTATGGATCACCTGGGAATTTTCTTTAAAATGGAGATTTTGGTACTCACATGAATTATCTTTCTGCCCTTTTAGCAAGTATTTCCAAGTGATTCTGGGGTAAAATATCAGTTTTTTTAGGACTATACCCTTATTTGTAATATAAATGCACAAAATATTATTTCTACTTAAGTAAGGGTTAAGAGAGTTTATTCCTTTACCAGTCTGGGAACACCTTGAGATTTGAGTGCTGCTTTGTTCAATAATTATGCCACTGTTCAGCAAATGGTTTAAGCTGAATGAACTTAAACATGGTTGACTGGATTTTTCATTTTTAAAAACTCTGCCTTCAGCAGACTATATATATATATATCCATGTAGTCACAGTTTTAAATAATCATCCATAACAGTTAGGGAAGATACTTGAGGTTTGCTTCTTTTGTTACAGGGTTTCCAACTAACCTATGTGTTCTCAAAAATTGGTTTCCTCCATTACCTCATCAGAGAGATTTGCAACAGTGAGTTTCCATAAAGAAAAGAAAAATGCCTTTCACAATGGGATATCAAAACTCCTGCCAACATGCCTGGTATTCTAAGCCTCCTCGTGCCAACAGCAGAATATTTTGTTACTTAAGACACTCATCTGAAAATCCAGACTTGACTGCCAAAAAGCCCACTTCATATATACCTAACGCAAGAGGGAGGCTCAGTCCAAAGGACATTTTAAGTTACACATTTAGATAAAACTCTCAAGCTCATGTCACTGTATTCAGCTGCTTAACCATCAAGAAACAATATACTACCATCATACTATTTTCATTCCATGCCCAAAATCACTTCATGAAATCTAAATTTCATGACTTTTAGCCTTTATTGAAGACTAACTTAAAGAATATCAACAACCTCAGATATGCAGATGACACCACCCTTATGGCAGAAAGTGAAGAGGAACTCAAAAGCCTCCTGATGAAAGTGAAAGAGGAGAGTGAAAAAGTTGACTTAAGGCTCAACATTCAGAAAACTAAGATCATGGCATCTGGTCCCATCACTTCATGGGAAATAGATGGGGAAACAGTGGAAACAGTGTCAGACTATTTTTTTGGGCTCCAAAATCACTGCAGATGGTGATTGCAGCCATGAAATTAAAAGACGCTTACTTCTTGAAAGTTATGACCAACCTAGACAGCATGTTAAAAAGCAGAGACATTACTTTGTCAACAAAGGTCCATCTAGTCAAGGCTATGGTTTTTCCAGTGGTCATGTATGGATGTGAGAGTTGGACTGTGAAGAAAGTTGATCACCAAAGAATTGATTCTTTTGAACTGTGGTGTTGGAGAAAATTCTTGAGAGTCCCTTGAACTGCAAGGAGATCTAATCAGTCCATCCTAAAGGAGATCAGTTCTGGGTGTTCATTGGAAGGACTGATGCTGAAGCTGAAGCTCCAATACTTTGACCACTTCATGTGAAGAGTTGACTCATTGGAAAAGACCCTGATGTTGGGAGGATTGGGGGCAGGAGGAGAAGGGGATGACAGAGGATGAGATGGCTGGATGACATCACTGACTCGAGGGACATGAGTTAGGGTAAACTCCAGGAGTTGGTGATGGACAGGGAGGCTGCAATTCATGGGGTCACAAAGAGTCAGACACGACGGAGCTACTGACCTGAACTGAACCTAAAGAAAAGTATATTTAAAATTTTTCATTTTCTTTTTAAAAAATATGACATCATAGATTATGTTTCATTATGGCCTTTTATACAAAGAGACACCTAATATATTCTTCTTAGTGTTCAGTAGCAAGAAAACGTGTTTCTCTCCAGATGAACATGAATGATTCTATTCATCCTGCTTTGAGAGCTCGGCAGCCTCTTATATTTCCCTATTTGACTTCACTGCCCAAAAGAATAGAATTAAATTCAGTTTTCAATGGTAGTAACTAATTCATTTCATATGCATGATATAAGTATGTTTTAGCTTCTGAAACTTGTTTCTATATTTTTTTCCTTTTATCTTGTCATGTTAAGTGGGTTTCATCGTTGCAATTAACTTCTAATGTTTTGAACGACAAGAAAAAAGTCAACTTTTTTCAAGAATTAAACAAGCAAAGGTAAGTCTGGCAAGGAATGTGACAAGAAGGTTACCTGGATACACAGAAAAATCAAGCAGTTAGGAGAGAATCAATATTTCTTGTTTTATAGTCACAAGGTCATTTTAACTAACAATAATACCACCAAAACAGATCACTAAGAAACATCACAGAAGCCAGCACTACACCTGACCCTTGTCAGACTAGCTGAAAGCAGGATGCAGAAGCAAAACAGCTGATGGATAAGGAACTATAATCTAATTTGTAATTAGGTAAAAAGCACAAAGGCCCAAAGATGAAAAGCATCTTAAATAGAATGTTTTCTGATATTTACTGCCTGCAAGTTTTCTTAAGAACCATACATCCCTTCTCAAATTTTCACACAAATATAAGTCACCTGATTATCTTAAAATGCAGATTAAGACCGTATAATATGAGCACCCAGGATTCTGCATTTTAATGTCCAAGGAGACACTGAGACAGCTAGTCCAAGGACCACACTGAAAACATGCTGCCTTTAGAGCTGGCTGTGACTGAATCCATCCCAGCTTTACCACTTAAAAGCTGTAACATTAACCGAGTCCTTTAACATCTGACCTTCAGTTAGGCTATCAGTTATGTGAGGATAAAAATATCTGCCTTGTATAGCCCATGGGAAGATTTAAAATGATAACTGCATGGTCCAGTAAGACCCTTGATAGATACTATTTTAGTGAGAGGACTGTCTTTACTATGACACTGTTAGGGAAAACACTGACTGAAACTACCCACCACGGCCAGTCAAGACAGTAGCCACATGCATCACTTATCTTTTTTTTTTTTTTTTAGATTTTTAAAATTTATTTTTAATTGAAGGATATTTGCTTTATAGAATTTTGCTGTTTTCTGTCAAACCTCAACATGAATCAGCCATAGGTATACATATATCCCCAACCTTTTGAACCTCCGTCCCATCTCTCTCCCAATCCCACCCCTCTAGGTTGATATAGAGCCCCTGTTTGAGTTTCCTGAGCCATACAGAAAATTCCCATTGGCTATCTATTTTATATATGGTAATGTAAGTCTCCATGTTACTCTTTCCCTACATCTCACCTTCTCCTCCCTTCTCTGCACGTCCATAATTCTATTCTCTATGTCTGTTTCTCCATTGTTGCCCTGTAAATACATTCTTCAGTACCATTTTTCCATATATATGTGTTCAGTTCAGTTCAGTCGCTTAGTCATATCTGATTCTTTGCGACCTCATGAATCGCAGAACGCCAGGCCTCCCTGTCCATCACCAACTCCTGGATTCTACCCAAACCCATGTCCATTGAGTTGGTGATGCCATCCAGCCATCTCATTCTCTGTTGTCCCCTTCTCCTCCTATTACTGTGGGCAAGAAGCCCTTAGAAGAAATGGAGTAGCCATCACAGTCAACAAAAGTCCGAAATGCAATACTTGGATGCAATCTCAAAAGCAACAGAAAGATCTCTATTCATGTCCAAGGCAAACCATTCAATATCACGGTAATCAAAGTCTATGCCCAGACTAGTAATGCTGAAGAAGCTGAAGTTGAACAGTTCTATGAAGATCTGCAAGAACTTCTCGGACTAACACGCAAAAAAGATGTCCTTTTCATTTGGACTGGAATGCAAAAATTTGGGTAGTATACTGATTTTCATGATATTGACTCTTCTGATCCATGAACATGGCATATTTCTCCACCTATTTGTGTCATCTTCAATTTCTTTTATCAGTGTTTTATAGTTTTTTATATATAGGTCTTTTCTTTCTTTAGGTAGATTTATTCCTAACTATTTTATTCTTTTCATTGCAATGGTGAATGGAATTATTTCCTTAATTTCTCTTTCCGTTTTCTAATTGGTATATAGGAATCCAAGGGATTTTTGTGTTAATGTTACATCCTGCAACATTACTAAATCCATTGATTAGCTCCGGTAATTTTCTGGTGGTATCTTTTGGGTTTTCTATGTAGAGGATCATACTCTTCCAACAACACAAGAGAATACTCTACACATGAACATCACCAGATGGTCAACACCAAAATCAGATTGATTATATTCTTTGCAGTCAAAGATGGAGAAGCTCTATATAGTCAGCAAAAACAAGACTGGGAGCTGACTGTGGCTCAGAACATGAACTCCTTGTTGCCAAATTCAGACTTAAATTGAAGAAAGTAGGGAAAACCACTAGAACATTCAGGTATGACCTAAATCAAATCCCTTATGATTATAAAGTGGAAGTGAGAAATAGATTTAAGGGACTAGATCTGATAGAGTGCCTGATGAACTATGGATGGAGGTTCATGACATTGTACAGGAGACAGGGATCAAGACCATCCCCACGGAAAAGAAATGCAAAAAAGCAAAATGGCTGTCTGAGGAGGACTTAAAAATAGCTATGAAAAGAAGAGAAGCAAAAAGCAAAAGAGGAAAGGAAAGATATAAGCATCTGAATGCAGAGTTCCAAAGAATAGCAAGGAGAGATAAGAAAGCCTTCCTCAGCGATCAATGCAAAGAAATAGAGGAAAACAACAGAATAGGAAAGACTAGAGATCTCTTCAGGAAAATTAGAGATACCAAGGGAACATTTCATGCAAAGATGGGCTCGATAAAGGACAGAAATGGTATGGACCTAACAGAAGCAGAGGATATTAAGAGGAGGTGGCAAGAATACACAAGAATACACATGAAAAAAGATCTTCATGACCAAGATAATCACGATGATGTGATCACTCACATAGAGCCAGACATCCTGAAATGTGAAGTCAAGTGGGCCTTAGAAAGCATCACTATGAACAAAGCTAGTGGAGGTGATGGAATTCCAGTTGAGCTATTTCAAATCCTGAAAGATGATGCTGTGAAAGTGCTGCACTCAATAAGCCAGAAAATTTGGAAAACTCAGCAGTGGACACCGGACTGGAAAAGGTAAGTTTCATTCCAATCCCAAAGAAAGGCAATGCCAAAGAATGCTCAAACTACTGCACAATTGCACTCATCTCACATGCTATTAAAGTCATGCTCAAGCCAGGTTTCAGCAAAACGTGAACCGTGAACTGCCAGATGTTCAAGCTGGTTTTAGAAAAGGCAGAGGAACCAGAGATCAACTCACCAACATCCACTGGATCATGGAAAAAGCAAGAGAGTTCCAGAAAAACATCTATTTCTGCTTTATTGACTATGCCAAAGCCTTTGACTGTGTGGATCAGAATAAACTGTGGAACATTCTGAAAGAGATGGGAATACCAGACCACCTGACCTGCCTCTTGAGAAACCTATATGCAGGTCAGGAAGCAACAGTTAGAACTGGACATCAAGGCTGTATATTGTCACCTTGATTATTTAACTTATATGCAGGGTACATCAGAAGGTACGGTGGGCTGGAAGAAGCACAGGCTGGAATCAAGTTTTCCAGGAGAAATATCAATAACCTCAGATATTCAGATGACAAAACCCTTATGGCAGAAAGTGAAGAGGAACTCAAAAGCCTCTTGATGAAAGTGAAAGAGCAGAGTGAAAAAGCTGGCTTAAAGCTCCACATTCAGAAAACTAAGATCATGGCATCTGGTCCATCACTGCATGGGAAATAGATGGGGAAACAGTGGAAACAGTGTCAGACTTTATTTTTTTTGGGCTCCAAAATCACTGCAGATGCTGATTGCAGCCATGAAATTAAAAGACGCTTACTCCTTGGAAGGAAAGTTATGGCCAACCTGGATAGCATATTAGAAAGCAGAGACATTACTTTGCCAACCAAGGTCCGTCTAGTCAAGGCAATGGTTTTTCCCGTGGTCATGTATGGATGTGAGAGTTGGACTGTGAAGAAAGCTGATCACCAAAGAATTGATGCTTTTGAACTGTAGTGTTGGAGAAGACTCTTGAGAGTCCCTTGGACTGCAAGGAGATCCAACCAGTCCATTCTAAGGGAGATGAATCCTGGGTGTTCATTGGAAGGACTGATGCTAAAGCTGAAACTCCAATACTTTGGCCACCTCATGTGATGAGTTGACTCACTGAAAAAGACTCTGATGCTGGGAAAGGTTGGGGGCGGGAGTAGAAGGTGTTGACAGAGAATGAGATGGCTGGATGGCATCACCGACTCTGTGGACATGAGTTTGAGTGCACTCCAGGAGTTGGTGATGGACAGAGAGGCCTGGCATGCTGTGATTCACGGGGTCGCGGAGAGTTGGACACGACTGAGCAACTGAACTGAATGGAGAGACTATGTGGGGCAAACTTCTCACGGGTATGTTGCCTATGATTTCTATATTAATGAGACAGCAGTATATATTTAAAAAGTCATCTTTAAACTGAAACACACGTTAATACAAAGTTAGGCATTGGTTGGTTGATGAAAATACTGTGATCAGAGGCTTGCAGAAATCTAACCCTCTATTTCTCCTTGGAACTACCAGTATTTTAAGGTTTACAGTGACTTGAAAAGGAACCAGTTACATTTGCTTTTTGGGAGGGGTGAGTTTGAGAAATGCTTGTTGACCATTTATTCTTTTTAGTGGAAGCCAAGACCATGATTTTTTCTGATCCATATGCAACTACTAACTAAATACAGTGAGATGGAAAAGTGAAAATTATACAGAAGATTCAACCATAATTTTTGTTTCTTTCCTTATAAAAAAAGTAAAACTGCTGCTAATGAACAACAGAATGAAACTAGAGGGTTCTGAAGCGTAGAAAAAAATTGTAAAGTGATAAAATCTTCTTTGGTTGTAGAGATTTACTTATCCTGTTGGTTCCTAGCACAGTTTCTAAAACATAAGGAGGGCTTAAGGTATATTTTAGAAAATAGAGCAGATGTAAGTTGGTACTGCAAATTACTTAGTGATTTATAGGGGAAAAATATAAGAAACAATTACCTAATGGTGACTAGTCAGAGGAGAGAACTTCAGCCTCTTTTAGGGTTGAAGCATCTCTAGGAGAATCATCTCTGTCACTGGAGTTGAGTAGTGTATGTGTACCCCCAGACCTAGCTTACTGCTGTTTGTCATTAATTCTCTATGTGACCTGGGTCAAATGGTTATGCTTTTTTGCATCTTGGTTTCTAATTATTACTTTGATAATCAACTTGAGCATAAGACATCACATTTTTTCATGTGAAATTCACTTAACATTTTTTTAAAATATATATGAGACCTGAGAATAAAGGTAGATATGAATTCTGAGGGCCTATACTGGAGAGAAAAAGGAGAAACACAATTTAAATTGAACTAAATTTATTTTTTATGAATAAATGTTATCTTGAGCAGCTAACTGCAATACTTTGGCCACCTCATGCGACGAGTTGACTCACTGGAAAAGACTCTGATGCTGGGAAAGGTTGTGGGCGGGAGGAGAAGGGGACGACAGAGAATGAGATGGCTGGATGGCATCACCGACTCTGTGGACATGAGTTTGAGTGAACTCTGGGAGTTGGTGATGGACAGGGAGGCCTGGCATGCTGTGATTCATGGGGTCGCGGAGAGTCGGACACGACTGAGCGACTGAACTGAACTGAACTGAACTGAGCAGCTTGGGGTGGTCTAACCTGTTTGCTTGTTCGCTGATGGAAACCTATGTGGTCTACACTGAACGAAGTTGATGAACAAAACTCGTTGGCAAAATATAAGGAGAAGAATCCAGAGTCTTAGTAATTTAATAATGTTGAAGCAAATTTATCTCTAGCAACTGCTCATCTTTCATACTATGACCTTTAAGTAGCATCAACTTGACATTGATTTGATAACAACTTTTGGAATAAGATAAGAAAAAAAAGGAGAAAAAAAACTCTAAAATAATAAACCTAAAATTTTTTCTTGTATTACAACTGGAGATTGAATCTAGACCATGTTAGTAGTCATCAATATAAATACAAAATGTTTAAAAATCATTTTGGCCGACCACAGTCATACCCAGCCCTCTGATAAGCTATTACTCTCTGTATTTGGGATTGTGATCTTATTAAAGCACTTTTAGCATTACAATAAGGCATATCAAAAAAGTACCTGGTATTTCTTTGTGTTAGTATATTGTTAACTTATAGTTTCACTTTTTTAATGGAACTATGTCTTGCTGGACATTAAACATCACTTGAAAGTCAGCTGGAAGCTTTTGCTAAATAAACTATCGATGCTTTGTGACAGACTTTCACCACATATAAACTAGACAGACATACCAACAACTCCTAGCTTTAAAATGACTTTTCTACATTACCTTTTCCCCTAAAGCTTTATACTAGTGTAATTTTTAGAAAGCATTTTAAGGAATAGCAAAAAATGTGATGTTGTAAAAAATACAATCATACACTAAATGACCCCCAAATAAACCAACAGCAATGTCAATATAAGTGACAATTGGATAAACAGTTACTGTAGCTTCCTGGCAGTGACAATTTCTCTTCTGTTGTGGATGCTTTCAGTTTTTTTTTTAATAATAAAAATGTAAAAATGCCAGATTTCAGAAATCATAAAATGTGTATCCTATAATTAAATAAATGGCAAGAATGAAATATATCATTGTCTTACTTAAGCACCATAGTAAACATGTAATATTGTATTACCATATCCTTCCCTTTTAAAATTAGATTAGGAAGTGAGTCTAAGCTAAAATATGTGAAATAACTTTATCAACATCACAAAGCTAATATGGTGTTGGGGCTGAGTTTCCAATGATCCAATGACCAAGCTTTTAACCATGTTTGTATACTTTCTCTAAACTACAAGCTAAGGACTTGGTGATCTTTTCCTGGTCAGAAATACTATGCTTTTAATTATATTCCATTTTGTTATTTATCAATATATGTACAAACTTTATAACACTTCCATAAGCACTCTGTAGTTCTCTTTTGTATTCTGCTATTTTTTTTTACTTAAGTGGACTACTTATTAAGAAACAAAATTCCCAAAACCTTAGTTTTAGTCTTATTTTTCCTAATTTATTTGAAAAAGTACATATCTGGAAATAAGTCCAACTGAATTTGAAAATAATGTTCTCTCAACATGTCTTGGTATGATCTTTATTTTCCTATAAATGGCTAAACACAAAAGTATCATCAAATATTAAAGGGCTTCAGCATGGTAGCAGAACAGCCTACCTGTGGCAGATATCGTACTTGACTCTCAATATCTGCTTCAATCTCCCTGCAGTGCTCTTTCCTGTCCTGCAGAGGGTGGTAGGCTAAATATTTCATTTCCTAGACAACCTTGCAGCTGGAAGTCCCCACATGGTTTCAGTTCAGTTCAGTCGCTTAGTCGTGTCTGACTCTTTGTGACCCCAAGAATCACAGCATGCCAGGCCTCCCTGTCCATCACCAACTCCCGGAGTTCACTCAAACTCATGTCCATCGAGTCGGTGATGCCATCCAGCCATCTCATTCTCTGTCGTCCCCGTCTCCTCCTACCCCCAATCCCTCCTAGCATCAGACTCTTTTCCAGTGAGTCAACTCATTGCATGAGGTGGCCGAAGTATTGGAGTTTCAACTTTAGCATCAGTCCTTCCAATGAACACCCAGGATCGATCTCCTTTAGAATGGACTGGTTGGATCTCCTTGCAGTCCAAGGGACTCTCAAGAGTCTTCTCCAGCACCACAGTTCAAAAGCATCAATTCTTCGGCAATCAGCTTTCTTCACAGTCCAACTCTCATATCCATACATGATCACGGGAAAAACCATAGCCTTGACTAGACGGACCTTTGTTGGCAAAGTAATGTCTCTGCTTTTTAATATGCTATCTAGGCTGGTCATAACTTTCCTTCCAAGGAGCAAGCGTCTTTTAATTTCATGGCTGCAATCAGCATCGGCAGTGATTTTGGAGCCCAAAAAAGTAAAGTCTGACACTGTTTCCACTGTTTCCCCATCTATTTCCCATGAAGTGATGGGACCAGATGCCATGATCTTTGTTTTCTGAATGTTGAGCTTCAAGCCAACCTTTTCACTCTCCTCTTTCACTTTCATCAAGAGGCTTTTGAGTTCTTCTTCACTTTCTTCCATAAGGGTTGTGTCATCTGCATATCTGAGGTTATTGATATTTCTCCAGGCAATCTTGATTCCAGCTCGTGCTTCTTTCAGCCCAGCGTTCCTCATGTTGTACTCTTCATATAAGTTAAATAAGCAGGGTGACAATATACAACCTTGACGTACTCCTTTTCCTCTTTGGAACCAGTCTGTTGTTCCATTTCCTAGACAACCTTGCAGCTGGAAGTCCCCACGTGGTTTAGGTTCTGTCAATCAGGAGCACCTACAGGGGACTAGAATTTGGATATGCAACACTCATATGCTTGTGCAGATACATCAGGTGGGGTAGGCTCTGGAGGCCACAGTCCTGGTGACATCTATTTTTTGCTGCTGCTGTCACTTCAGTCGTGTCCGACTCTGTGTGACCCCATAGACAGAAGCCCACCAGGCTCCCACTTCCCTGGGATTCTCCAGGCAAGAACACTGGAGTGGGTTGCCATTTCCTTCTCCAATGTGTGAAAGTGAAAAGTGAAAGTGAAGTCGCTCAGTCGTGTCCGACCCTTAGCGACCCCACGGACTGCAGCCTACCAGGCTCCTCCATCCATGGGATTTTCTAGGCAAGAGTACTGGAGCGGCTTGCCATTTAGGTCATGGCCAATTATGGTGTAATCCTGGGCACAACTTTCTGGTTACAGCAGTGGTATAGACTCTTTGGAAGGGCCATTCTTTGGCAGTGTTTTGAGGGTCATTTCTCCACACCATTCCAACAATGTTGTAAGGCCCTAACGTGCTCAGTTGCTCAGTCGTGTCTGATTCTTTGTGACCCCATTGACTATAACCCGCTAGGACGTCTGTCCATGGGATTTCCCAGGCAAGAATACTGGAGTGGGTTGCCATAATCCATTCTCAGATGTAAAGGTGCTAGAATGGTTTCTGTTCTGTGCAGTTGAGTCCTAATTAAGATGACTTCTCTTACCTCTGATTTGTAGAATGTTTTCTTCATCCTTACAAACTGTAAGATTTGGGGTAGATAGTTTGCTTTTAATCAAATAGGAGTCATATACTAAAATAACAGAAATTTCCTTTTCTTTCTCGAACTACTCAAGATGGGTGTATGTGCTCAGTCGTGTCTGACTCTGCGATCCCATGGACTGTAGCCCATCAGGCTCCTCTGTTCATGAGACTTTTCAGGCAAGAATACTGGAGTGGGTTGCCATTTCCTCCTCCAGGGAATCTTCCTAATGCAGAGACTGAACCCATGTCTCCTAGGTCTCTTGCACTGCAGGCAAATTCTTTACTTTTGAGCCAATGAGGAAGTTCCTACTCAAGATAGGAACAAATAAACTGCTCTCCCTAGGAAACAAACTTAAGATGAGCAAAAATCTAAGATGTTGAAAGTCCTGAAGTTTAATTTCATAAATGTTTTTCTTTTCTCAATTTTTTTTAAATCTTTTGATTTGTATACTTATGGCTGGGCTTGCTATAGGTTAATAAAAATGTACAGAAGACTTCATTCATTATTAAGTTATTTACATGAACTTACTAAAGAAATAAACTAAATTATTGTAACTTCTTTAATAGACTCAGGAATTGTTATCTGGTCACTAGAAGTGATTTAAAAAATTATTTATTTATGGGATATTGACAGGTTAATTAGTACCTGTCAAACATTGTAAAGAAATGGTTATACTATTTAATTCCAACATGTCATATACAAATGAATTTTTACCTGTTCCTTTACTTTTGCTGTTCAAATGACGTAACTAAAATATACAGGATAACCATGAGAGGCCTAATTATTTTTATTACATTTAGTATCCCATTATTGTTAGCCTCAAACATTTTTATTATCTTACTGTCAAAAATTCTATCTAAATTTATTTAAAAATTGGAAATTATAATGACATTAAATCGATTGAAAATTGGCTCAAGCTCCATTGTTATACTTCAGCATATCAATTGATTGAAAAAGTCAGCACCTTTTTACATATGTTACTGTTAATATTTAGTGATGAACATTTGCAGCCATATTGTGTTTTCTCCATAAATGCCTTCCTTGCAATACCTAAGACATAGCTTTATACAGACTCAAAGTCAAGTTGTCTTAAAAGAGACATTCAGTAATGAGTTGATTATGGATCAGAGTTTCTAAGCAGTTCAGTTTTAGTTTTCAGTTGGAACTTTCCTTTTTAAATCTCTAAAATTGCTTCATTTATAGAGCTAGGTAATCAAAGATAAGGAAATCTTTGTAATCTGCAGAGTAGTGTGAGCCATGGTGATGCTCCATGTATTCCTTCCATTCTGTCCTCATTGATCAGGACTTCTCTACTTCATATGTCAGTGTTTCTATACTGTCTGTCCTAGACTTCCTGGAATGATTTTGGTCAGTTTCAATTCTTTTTTTCCCGCTTGGTAATTGAAATTTCTTATCAGGATACCTGAACAGAACCCACCTGGACTCCCCGCTTTGCTCTATCTACTGTGCTGCCTGAGTCCACATAGAGACTTAATATTAACTCATGCTCATATTTTATTATTCAAACAAGATCTGTATACTGTGCTACAGGTAACATTTAATCAAGTTTGTACACTCCCTTTTTGTTAGGCATGTGGAATGTCTCCAGTTTTTCACTACTCTGTGTGTGTGTGTGTGTATTAGTCTCTCAGCCATGTCTGACTCTTGGTGACCCCATGGACTGTAGACTACCAGGGGCCTCTGTCCATGGAATTCTCCAGACAAGAATACTAGAGTGAGTTGCCATTTCCTTATGTAGGGGTCTTCCTGACCCAAGGATCGAACCTGGGTCTCCTGTACTCCAGGAAGATTCTTTACTGTCTGAGCCACTACTATGACTGGTTGTAAAAAGTCTCACTTTTTCTTTTAGATTAATTCTTCGGTCCATATTATCCAAAGTGGAATTAACAAGTTAACAGGCAGGAACAGTTTCATTCACTCATTCCTTCATCAAATATTTATTCATTTCCTCATATAGATGTGAGAGTTGGACTGTGAAGAAAGCTGATCATCAAAGAATTGATGCTTTTGAACTGTGGTGCTGGAGAAGACTCTTGAGAGTCCCTTGGACTTCAAGGAGATCCAACCAGTCCATTCTAAAGGAGATCAGTCCTGGGTGTTCATTGGAAGGACTGATGCTAAAGCTGAAACTCCAGTACTTTGGCCACCTCATGCGACGAGTTGACTCACTGGAAAAGACTCTGATGCTGGGAGGGGTTGGGGGCAGGAGGCGACGGGGACGACAGAGAATGAAATGGATGGATGACATCACTGACTGGATGGACATGAGTTTGAGTGAACTCCGGGAGTTGGTGATGGACAGGGAGGCCTGGCGTGCTGTGATTCATGGGGTCGCAAAGAGTTGCAAAGAGTCAGACACGACTGAGCGACTGAACTGAACTGAACTGATGTATCAGAAATTGTGCCTGCTGCTGGGCATATGATGGTGATTATTAAAAGATAAAAAAGATATGGTTTCTGCCCTTAATTTTATAGGTTTCGTCATAAAAGCCTGATTGCTCTTGAGAAAAAGTGAGCAATTTTCAGACCTCCCAACTTTTATTTCCTCCAATCTTTCTAACGTTTTAACATTTTTATTTCCTTCCTCCCCCAGTTTAATAATTATATCATGGCACCTTAAAATTATTTTGATTTGCATTTGCTTGATTATTTGAAAGTGAAGATGCACTTTTCTTTAAAAATCATCAATTCATCTTTTCTCTCTGTTTTATTTTAATGGAATAATTGGTAAATTATTTTTCCTTTTATTAAAAGGAATTTCTGTTCTCTGTTTTTCTGGAATGCTATTGTGAATTTTATATAGACAGTAAGCAGACACAATTCAATAGAAGAATGAAGTTTCACAATTCTAATAAATACTTTTCTTCAAATAAAATATACAATGAATTTAAAGATCATTAAAGTAATCATAGTTGGTCTGAATGATTAAACAACCCCATGAGATCTAATAGCTTATCCATATCTTTTGCTTATCCATAACAATATTAATACTAATTTTATGACAATATAGCTAGAAGAAAAAGAGCATAATGAGATAATTAATGAATCCTTTAGGAAACAAAGCTAAATTAAACACATTTTTATTTACTTAAAAAAAATCTTAAAGCAAAAATTATCAAACCATCATTGAATAGGTCTCTTCTTCAGGAGCTACAGACACTGTGAATTGAAAAAAAATCCCCCTTAGTTTGATAATAACGTAAATGGGTTTCCCAATCTATTAATAACACTCACATAACCACTAAGAAACTTTAAATTATCTGTTTATTAGAGACAGATCAGTATTAGAGCATGTCTACCCTGCCCGCTACTCACACAACTCAGATCAGAGTAGATGTACATCTGTTTTGTTTTGTTTTTAATTTTAGATACAAGCAACATAATATTTGAGCAAATTACTTCATTGCTCCCTCTGAGTTTCTCTGTCTGCCAATTTTCAGATTTCCTCATCCAATCTCCTGCTCTCCAGGACCCAAAAACATACATTACAGTTGATGTGATAGGCTGACATTGATAAAAATCTTTAAAAAGAAGTTCTTAGACTGAGCCACACAGGGTTACTGATATTTTCTCACTGTTTAAACCAACACCAAGGTCAACTGTGTGTCTTTCTTTAGTTGAAATCCTCCAAAGCATATAAATGCTAATGGGGAGCAGCAAAGTGAGGTGATAAAATCAAACAGAAACCATTGTCTGTCACCACCCAGGTTGATAGTGAGAAATGAACAAGAAGTCAAACAAATCAAAATATACATTATAAAGCAAACTTTTTCACTTGTACATTGGTCATGAATAGAAGCAATTATTTTTCCCTTCTTGGTTACTAGAATACTGGTGCTTCAGGGTAATGAATAGGTCCTTTTGTTCTGTTTACTCATTCATTACTTTAGAAGATTTATTGAGTGATGACTGCTGGGCAATGGATTCTGCTAAGATTCATGGAAAATACAGAAAATATCACAGTTTCTCTCTACCCATGGGGGTTTAGCTGAGAAGCCCAAGACAGAAATCACGGAATAGTTTGAGAAAGATTCTAAGGCAAGCATATGACAGTAGAGAGCAGGTTGAGTTTCTAGGTTTAATAAGAATTCAAAATAGGAGAAAGGTTACCATAAGCATAGGTGATTAGGCCTGGGAAGACTTCTTGGGGAAGGTTTCCAGGAAGAGAAGAGTTTTAAGCAGGGAAGCTGTGTCAGGACCCTGCTGAGTGTTAAACACATGTTAGGAACTGTTTTAGAAAAGATACTGTGTCTTTAGGCTTGTCAGGAAGGCTAGTGTGCCCTTTAGTTAGTACACTGATATTTCTGTTTGCTGCATTGTCCCTGAGATAATTTGATTCCATGTTTCTTCTCTAGACTGTTGATTTTTGACTTTAGGAGAGATTAAGTATCTTGATGGGCAGGTCTGTGTTCCCTTCCTGTTGCTTGACCTGAGGCGAAACTGTGGTGGAGGTATTGTATTCAGTGCTTCTGACCCCGAAGCAGGCCACTGCCGACCCACGACCCACGCTTCTGCTGGAGACTCCTGGACACTCATGGGCATGTCTGGGTCATTGTGGGGCCACTGCTCCTTTCTCCTGGGTCCTGGTGCACACAAGGTTTTGTTTGTGCCCTCCAAGAGTCTGTTTCCCCAGTCCCGTGTAAATTCTTGTGGTTCTATGGTGGGGTTAATGGCGACCTCCTCCAAGAAGGCTTATGCCATACACAGGTATGTTGCACCAAGAGACCCTGTGGCAGGTCTCTGCTGACGCATACCTCCACAGGAGACACTCAGACACAGCTCTGGCTCAGTCTCTGTGGGTTGGGTCTGCGTGGCTCAGGTGACCAGGTACTTGGTGAACACACTGTCTCAGCTGGGCCATGCATCTTAATCACCTCCCCAGTCCTGGCCACTCGGTTTCTGAGGTACGCCATGAGAGCCCCATCTCAGGTGTGCCGTATGTCTCCTCTGGAGAGCTGATCTCAGGCTGCGACCCTCCTGATGGATGTCAACTGTCCTGGATCTCAGGAAGACATGGTTAGCAGCTAGGAGCCTGCTTAAAGTTTGGTAGATGATGCTGTCTCTCAGGCTGAGATTGTAGCAGTCCCTTGCCTTCTGGCTCTGGCTATCACAAGCCTGTCTCTCTACCTCTGGCGGGGAGGGGCCTGTACACAGCCTGCTAGCTCTCCTTTGGTATTCCCTCAATCCTTTGTTCTATGAGTGGGCCAGGCTGCACATTAGGTTGTTAGGTCAGAGCCTTTTGTGGAAAAGTTCTCTTCTGCAGTTGCCTTAGGTGTGTATTCTGTCATTTTTGTTTTTCTTTTTTCTCCTGGTTATATTGCTTTCTGAGATTCCAAAATTTGCCACAGACCCACCTGTTTGGAAACATCTCCTCCTTCACGACTCCCTACCCAGGACAGGTCTCTGTCCTTAACTCTTTTTGTCTCTCTTTTTGTCTTTTACATTTTGTCCTACCTCCTTTCAAAGAGAATGGGCTGCCTTTCTGGGTACCTGGTGTCCTCTGCCAGTGTTTAGAAGTTGTTCTGTGAAAGTTGTTCAGCATTCACATGATCTTTTGATGAATTTGTGGGGGAGAAAGTGGTCTCCTCATCCTATTCCTCTGCCATCTTTAAGTTTATCTTGAGGCAGAGGAACCAGAGGTCAAATTGCCAACATCCACTGGATCATCAAAAAAGCAAGAGAGTTCCAGAAAAACATCTACTTTTGCTTTATTGACTACACCAAAGCCTTTGACTATGGATCACAACAAACTATGGAAAATTCTTCAAGAGATGGGAATATCAGACCACCTAACCTGCCTCTTGAGAAATCTGCATGCAGGTTGCTGCTGCTGCTGCTGCTAAGTCGCTTCAGTCGTGTCCGACTCTGTGCAACCCCATAGATGGCAGCCGACCAGGCTTGCTGTCCCTGGGATTCTCCAGGCAAGAACACTGGAGTGGGTTGCCATTTCATTCTCCAATGTGTGAAAGTGAAAGTGAAAATGAAGTCGTTCAGTCGTGTCTGACTAGTAGCAACCCCATGGACTGCAGCCCACCAGGCTCCTCTATCCATGCGATTTTCTAGGCAAGAGTATTGGAGTGGCTTGCCAGGTAGAACTGGACATGGAACAACAGACTGGTTCCACATCAGGAAAGGAGTACATCAAGGCTGTATATTGTCACCCTGCTTATTTAACTTGTATGCAGAGTATATCATGAGAAACTCTGGGCTGGATGTAGCACAAGTTAAAATAAAGACTGCCAGGAGAAATATTAATGCAGATGACACCACCCTTATGGCAGAAAGTGAAGAAGAACTAAAGAGCCTCTTGATGAAAGAAGAGAGTGAAAAAGTTGATTTAAAACTCAACATTAAGAAAACTAAGATCATGGCATCTGGTCCCATCACTTCATGGAAAAAAGATAGGGAAGCAATGGAAACAGTGACAGATTTTATTTATTTTTTTAAATTTTGGACTCCCAAATCACTGTAGATGGTGTAATTAAAAGACACTTGCTCCTTGGAAGAGAAGTTATGACTAACCTAGACAGCATATTAGAAGGCAGAGACGTTACTTTGCCAACAAAGGTCTGTCTAGTCAAAGATATGGTTTTTCCAGTAGTCACGTATGGATGTCAAAGTTGGACTATAAAGAAAACTGAGCGCTGAAGAGTTGATGCTTTTGAACTGTGGCGTTGGAGAAGACTCTTGAGAGTCCCTTGGACTGCAAGGAGATCTAACCAGTCCATCGTAAAGGAAATCAATTCTGAATATTCATCGTAAAGACTGAAGCTGAAAATCCAATACTTTGGCCACGTGATGTGAAGAACTGACTCATTGGAAAAGACCTAGATGCTGGGAAAGATTGAATGTGGGAGGAGAAGGGGAAAACAGAGGATAAGATGGTTGGATGCCATCACCCACGTGATGGACATGAGTTTGGGTAGGCTCCAGGAGTTGGTGATGGACAGGGAAGCCTCACGTGCTGAAGTCCATGGGGTCACAAAGAGTTGGATATAACTGAGCAACTGAACTGAAGTATCTTGAAACCTGCCTCATTGAATTCTCTCTGATTACATAATCGATCTGCCTAGCATTGTCAGTAAGTTTTCTTGTGCATAGTGTTAAAGACAAAATTTTTTTTTAAAGTGTTAATTTTATTTGTCAAGACTTGTGCTAGATTTTTCAGAATGTATAGAAAAAATATTGAAATTTAGCCAAGAGATTACTAAAAATTTCTCTGCACACCCAATATTGATGATTCCCACCAAGGAGGGATTTTTTTTTCCTGATCCCTTCTATCTGGGGGAGAAATTACAAGGCTTAGACATTTAACTGTTGGGTGAGAAAGCAACTCACAAAACATTAAAAAAAATAATGCAATAATCAAGGAGTTTTTTGGGTGGTGCTTTGCACTGAAGAGTGAATACAAATAAGCAAGTTCTCCTCCCTTAGATTTTTTTTAAAAAAATGAGTCATAGGACTGCCTTATAGTTTGTGATGGATACAAGTTTTATACATATATTGGAAGAGAAGAAATATGACATTCACATTTAGTGTCATCTTTTAAAGTATATGACTTGTCAGGATAAGACAGACAAAACTATTTAACTTACAGTTCCATAAAATGGGCATACTCTTGTATTCTGATGTGCAAAACATCTCTAAATGTTTATGGAGAGCAGAAAAAGATAATGTTACACAGAGGTTTTTAAAAACTGAAATAGAGTCATTTACCAAGATGATTAGGAACAATCATGTTGGAAGACAAAGTTTATCATTTGTTATACATCTTCCACATAATTCCTTCTCTAAGATGTTTATTCTTAACCCATGCACAAAAATACATCTTCATTTGTGGTCTCCAACAGGGTAGGAGTGGAAAGTATTTAATTCATGATCTCTGATTACTTGGTATACTGATCAATGATTTGCCCTTACCAGAGAATGAAAATTCCTGGAATTGAAATCTGGGCATCACTCCTTCTTGCTATTTTCAATTTTGTGTCAGCTTCAGTTCTTTCTATCTATAGCAGAGAACACCTGAAACATTGAAGCCTCTAATAGTTTAGTGGGACTTATTAAAATGTCTAGACACACCTGAAAAAGCCCAAATATTACATAAGTTGGCACTTTATATGCTCTCTTCTGTCCTTCTCAAAGTGTTCATGCATATAAATGTGCCCTTCCAGATTGCCAGGCTCCTGGGGGCAGGTCCTGTGTCTTGTGTTTCCTTTTTCTTTGCTTCTTTCTTCAACCCATCAATGTGACCTTTGCGTCTCCTGCTTTCTCTAGCCTCAACCCCTTATTTCAGAAGATAGAGATCATTCTTAATTACACTAACTAGAGAGACAAAAATCTGTGCCAACCAATTCACCAGTACATCTGCACTTTTTGGTTTATTCATTGTGCGTTTTCATTTTATGGACTTCTTAACCTAATGGGGTAAGAAAAGCCATGAACAAAAAGGTAAAATTGACAAACATTAGGACTTATAGCTGGAGGCTGCCCCTAAAGCTTTGTGCTAGGAATTTTGCAGGCAAGCCAGACAGGATCCTGAGGGAGCAATTTCAGGCCAGAGAGAAGCAAAATAAATCCTATTCACGTGAATAGAGAAACATTTATTCATTAAGACATAAGTTGAAGGGAAGAGGAAGTGTAAGGGGCTACAGACCTGTGAAGGAAAGAAATAGTTACAGACTCCTGGGAAGAGATATTGTTGAAAATCTTAAAGTCTAAAGTACCAACTGAGAGTTTTGTACTGCTTCCTCTTGGGAAAAAGAAGCCTAAGGGTTCAATTCATTTGTTTTGGACTAATAAAAAAAAAATTTCTGGCTCTACCCTGTGATTTTTAAATATGAACAAATCAAATCCAAGAAAGGAAAAGCAGTCTACAGTATGTGACCACATTGTACTAAAGAACATTAAATTACAAATCAATGACTGACTTGAAAGGAGATTAAAATTTGTGTTTGTTAGTCTATTTTTAAGCCTTTCTTTTATAAGGCTAGGAAAGAAGGTTATATAAAGTTTAGCCAGATTTTGGAAAGATAATCTAAATCCACCTTTTCCATGTTCTGTTCTCATATTTGGCAGCAAAAAATTGTTCTCATCACAGTTTCTTGAATTATCATTACTTTGTCAAAAGAAAATATAATTAGAACTGATATTTTAAAATCTACCATAATTGTATTTAGAGATTTGGTAATTTGCTCATGTAAGAAATATTCTGTTAATTTAGCAACAACCAATAGTACTGGAGTCAGGAAATGATCTGACAGTTTTTCTCTTTCCTGTTTTAAAAATATCATCTCTTCTACCTTTTTGTCTATTCAAAGAGATATAGTCAGTTTCAGCAGTGGATAGGATTAAATACTTGACATAGCTTTATGGGCATCAGGACCATTTATTTCCTCTTTTCTACTGTACTTTTTCACACATCTTGTACCATTACTGCAGCAGCATGACAACAAAAGTACCTCTAGATTCTAACCCATCCTTTCCAGTTTGTTCATTCGTAACCCCAATCAGCATAAATCCATTTCTTATTCCTCATTCCTGCCCTGAAAACTGTGCAAATCCCCTTCTTTATACTATTTTCATTTTTCACTTAAAAGGAGATTTTTTTTTTTCTATTTGGCAACAGTTTGGTCATTTGAATTCTCCCCTGAATGGTGAATTCTTGTCATGTTTCCTACATGCTGATTCAGATCAATGAATCAAAGCTTACTGGGATATAACATTTCTCATAAAGAAAGGGACTCCTTCCCCACAAACTATAAAACCACACACAGGCATACATCAGAGATATCATAGGTTTACTTTGAGACCACAGCAGTAAAGCAAATATCACAATAAAGTCAGTCACATGCATTTTTTCATTTCCTAGTGCATGTGAAAGTTATGTTTACACCATACTGTAGCCTACTAAGTGTGAAATAGCATTATGTCTAAAAAAGCCAATGAACATACTTTAATTAAGAAATACTTGATTGCTAAAATATGATAACCATCCTCTGAGGCTTCAGTAAGTAGTAGTAGTAGTAACATAGAAGATCAGTGGTTGCAGATCACCATAACAAATATAATACTAATGGAAAGGCTTGAAATGTTGTGAGAATTACCAAAATGTGACAGAGACACAAAGTGAGCAAATGCTATTGGAAAAAAGGTGGTAGTAGACTTGTTCAACACAGGGTTGCCACATATGTTCAAAAGGTAAAAATCTCAGTATCTGTGAAGTACAGAAAAGCAAAGTGCAATAAAATGAAGTATACCTGTAACATATTGAGACATCAAGTACTAAAGCTGTGTAGAAAACAAATTAAGTGAATCTACCATTCTTCATTAACATCATCTAAGGTTGGAGAAGGAAATGGCACCCACTTGAGTATCCTTGCCTGGAAAATCTCATGGACAAAGGTGCCTGGTGGGCTGCAGTCCACGGGGTCACAAAGAGTCGGGCACGACTGAGTGACTAACATAAGGTTAGAATCATCAAAGTCAAAATAAATAGACGACTTTCTTCCTTTTTTTCTACTGACAGCACTCTTCCTACAGCTCACTTTCGTACGTTCTGGAAACTTGGCATTGAGATGTGAGGCTATATCTGATAAAGTGTACTGTTTGGGCATAATTTAGAGGACTGTAAAGCATTGAGGCCCTGGAATCAGATACCCTGACCTTGAATTTCAGCTACTCCACAGAACTTTCAGCAAGTTATTTACCCTACCTAAACTTCTTATTCTTACCTGAAAAACCAGAGTAATGGTTGTACCTCTCTTTTTCGGTTATCGTGAGGCATTTGGAGTGATAAGTTACATGACTGTTATGCTGGATTAAATACTATCTAGCCAAATATTTTAAAGTATGAGCTGAGGTGGCTTCTATGGGATTAGAATACTTTCTCCTAGCACAAAAATTTCTAGTGAATTTCTTTCCTCTTCCTTCTCAACCGATTTCTAACTGAAGTGACTCCTGCAATGATCTTGTCCCAATATTACATTTAAAGAAAAAATATGTGTAGAAATTATATGAATTCTGAAAATCAATGAACAGAAACCTCAATTAAAATAAAATCAGAATGCTAGAGAGGTTACTCTTATACCTTGAAATGATAAACGAGCCCAACAAGAAAAAGAAAGACTTGTTATCTAGTAAGAGCTCAGTCAATGAGAGACTGTCACAACTCAGCCAGAAAGAAAAAAAGCCACAATACTTCAAGCTCTTAACTTCCTAAATGAACTATTTGTTTATTATAGCCTTCTCAACTTTCCCCTCTTTAAAGAGTTCTCCTCTCCTGTGGTATGGGGATTTAAAAGTGACTTGACATAGTTGCAGACCCCAAATTGCAATTTTTTTTCATTTCTGAGTTTTGTTGTTAGATCTGATTTTCTAGTTGAAGAGAAAATAGCTTGAAGAGCACAAAATTATATTTGAGAAATATAAATTTCAGTATCTCACTCTGACTAGGCCTTTCATTCTCTGATATTGATTTGCAGAAGTGAAATGCACAGAAAAAAAGAATTAAGATCAATTTAGATAACTAAAATAATTGAACAGAAGAAGGAAATTTAATGTTTGCTACATCTGCAATACAGTAATGAATTCTCATTTTTGACATACACTGTTTAGCATGAAATTGATAAAGAATAGGGTTTTCTTCTTCTAATACTTTATTTTATCTGAAACATTGGTATCTAAGCCATTTATTAACCATATTCCTCATGTCTTTCAGGTTAAAAATTGTTTTAATGGCCTAAAATTTTTTTTCTATCAAGTTATAATGACATAGGTAAATTTATAAATATTTGATTTTTAAGGACTATGGGATGATACTACAGACTTAAAAGTCTGTTTGGATTATCATTTGATATTCTAAATACAAGTATTCTAACTAGGTAAAACTATAGAAACTGGACTTTTTAAGTGAATACACTATCCTCACCTGGAGTTAAAAGATTAATCCTTCAAAAATGTGTGAAAATGCTTTCCTATAAAAGTGTTAGTTTTCAAATAATATAGGCCATTGAACTGGCTATGTGGATGACCTTGAAAAAGAACAGCATAAAGATGAGTAGACGTAATCTTCTTTTGAAAAGTTGAAAAATGTTCTTTTAGAATATTCTTAGAGAATTACTTTTTGGAAAGGTTAAGGAATGTTTATAGAAATGAGTTTGGCCTAGTACCTTTAATTTTGGCTAAAGGTACAGTGATTTTAGTCATAAGAGTATACAAGCTAGAATCACAAAGTGTTACAAAGAAAAAATTCAAAGAAGTGAAGGATGGCTCTCTGTATTACCATTCTGACCTTCAGAACTATGATGGACTCTCTGTCATTTTTATAGGACTAGCTAAATCTTCATTGTTGACTAAAGGGAAGTGGCACATCAGTAAACATTCTAGGATCAAAGGGTTATTAATAATAACCCTTGGTTTGAATTCCCAGAGGAAACAGGAAACTAATTTTCTTTATTTGAATCTGAAGCCTTAAGCTGGAGAGATGTGGCCTGCTATAGTATATGTGTTTACCATGCTATGTCTTGCTTTAGGTCACAATATGACAGTCATTGAAAACTAACTATATGCTACATCTCCTTGGGAAAAGAAGTTGTATAATTCCTTAAGGAGTTTGAAAAAGCAGTGGGTTTGGTGCCTGAGATGGTGGAGTAGAAAGACTGAGCTTACCTCCTCTCATGGGTATGCCAAAATTACAAGTATTCACAGAGCAACCATCAATGAGAATGACCCAAAGACTAGCAGAAAAGATTTCCCACAAGTAAAGATATATACATAAGGAACCACAATGAAATGAGTAGGCAGGGTAGAGATGTAGGGTAATTAAGATCCACATACCCAGGAAGGTAACCCACAAATGGGAGGATAATCACAATTATAGAGGTTCTCCCTATGGAATTAGGAGTTCAAGCCCCAGATTAGGCTCCCCAGTGTGGGATCCTTCAACAGGAAGACAAACTTTGAGAATGTCTCTGCTTTTAAGGCTAGCAACAGAGCTTGTGTATGGGCAAGCTGGAGGTGTATAGAAAACAGCCTCCACTCTTAGGGCTCACACAAAGTCTCACATGCTCTGAGACCAAGCCCAGAGGAAGTAATTTGGAAGGAACTTGTTTCAGACCCACTTGCTGACCTTGGAGAGCTTCCTAGAGAGGCAGGAGGTGAGTGCAGTTCTCCCAGGGACCTCGATGCTGGTAGCAGCCATTTTGGGAACTTGTTCTATCATGAAGACACTGGTATGGGCAAGCATCATATTAAAGTCCTCCCTCTAGTGAATTAGTGCCAGGGCCTTACCTTCCCACCATCTGGTCATCACAAGTCCCAAGATCCCCAGGTGATACAGCCAGCCACCCTTGGATATAGTGCCATTCACCAGAGAGGTGGTACCAGCCCTGATATCTCTGGGTCCTACATCCACCTGTGCTGGGACCTGCCTTACCAAGCAGCAGTCCCATACAATTTGTCTAATATCAGGCATCATAACCAGCCATGCTTGATGCTGCCCTACCTACAAGCATACCTAAGTAAACTTTGAGGCAGGGTCTGGCAGCTAACTGGGCCAGGGGCCAGCATGCTGAGTGGTACGCTGGTACTAAGTGGCTTTGCTATAGCAATAGGGCCCACACAACCCACATGGGAGCACCCCTCAATCATATAGCACTGTGACCAGCAGATAGTATGCTGCTGGGCCTACAGGACACCTTCTGCATATGGCCACTTCTCCAAGATTGGGGCACAAAACTGACATAGTTAATAACAGAAATAAAAACAGAGAATTAGGCAAAATGAGGAGACAAAGGAATGTGTTACAGATGAAGGAACAAGAACTAAGTGAAGTGGAGATAAGCAATCTACCACGAATTCAAACTTGGGAGAAGAATGAATGAACACCCTGAGAAATTTAGCAAGAAGTTAGAAGATACAAAGAAATACCAAATGGAGTTGAAGACTGTAATAACTAAAAAATGCACTAGAAGGAATCAACAGATTACATGATACAGAGGAACAGATCAGTGAACTGAAGACAGAGTAGTGCAAATTACCCAAGCTATGGAGAAAAAGAAAATAGCATAAATAGGCCAAAAGGGAGTGGCATGATATATTCAAAGTGATGAAAGTAAAAACCTATAACCAAGAATAGTCCAGCCAGTAAGGCTATCATTCAGTTTTGAAGGACAGATTAAAAAGTGTTGCAAACAAGCAAAAGCTGAAAGAGTTCTGCAACACTAAACTGATTTTCCAAAAAATGTTAAAAGGACTTCTTCAAGTGGAAAGGGGAAAAAATGCACTAGAAATATGAAAATTATAAAAGTAAAAGTATCATTGGTAAAAACAAATATACAGAAGGGTAATAAATCAACCACTTAAGCTAGTAGGAAGGTTAAAACAAAGTAATAAAATCACCTATATTCACCTAAGGTGGGTAAGGGATACACACACAAAAAAGATGTAAAACATAAAGTCAAAGAGAATCAAAATGCAGACTTGCTAGAATGCATTTGAACTTAAGATGTCATCAATTTAAAATAATTATCTATCATTATATATAACCCTTCTGGTAACTATAAACCAAAAATTTGTAATAAATACACACAAAGAGAATGGAATTCAAACAGAATACTAAAGATAGTCATCAAATCACAAGGGAAGACAGCAAAAGGAGAAAGTAACACAAAAGAACTACAAAACCAATGAGAAAACAATGAAAAGAATGACAATAAATACATAAGTGTTAGTAATTTAAATGTAAACAGGTTAAATGCTCAAATTAAAAGACACAGGATGACTACATGGATTTAAGAAAAAATCTTCAATATGCTGCCCACACTTCTGAGCTAAAGACATACACAGATTGAAAGTAAGAGGGTGGAAAAAGATATTCCATGCACAAGTTAGTGAAAATAAAGCTGGGGTTGCAATACTTGCATCAGACAAAATAGATATTAAAGTCAAGATAGTTATAAGAGACAAAGACATTCAGTTCAGTTTGGTTCAATCACTCAGTCGTGTCCGACTCTTTGTGACCCCATGAATCGCAGCTTGCTAGGCCTCCCTGTCCATCACCAACTCCCGGAGTTCACTCAAACTCATGTCCATCAAGTCGGTGATGCCATCCAGACATCTCATCCTCTGTCGTCCCCTTCTCCTCCTGCCCCCAATCCCTCCCAGCATCAGAGTCTTTTCCAGTGAGTCAACTCGTTGCATGAGGTGGCCAAAGTATTGGAGTTTCAGCTTTAACATCAGTACTTCCAATGAACACCCAGGACTGATCTCCTCTAGAATGGACTGGTTGGATCTCCTTGCAGTCCAAGGGGCTCTCAAGAGTTCTCCAACACCACAGTTCAAAAACATCAGTTCTTCGGCGCTCATACATAGTGATAAAGGGATCAGTGTAAGAAGATACAACAATGTTAAATATACAGTTGATCCTTAAATAATGTGGATGTCAGGGGCACCAACCCCCAGGCAGTCAAAAGGGACTTTAAAGTCTTCCCTCTGTATCCATGTTTCTGAAACTAAAGATGAAGGGATCATGTAGTATTGTACTATGTACTATTTTTAAAAACCTGCCTATAAGTGAACCCACAAAATTCAACCCTGTGTTGTTCAAGGGTAAACTGTATATAGATCCAA